>NC_089596.1:75685345-75985345 GCF_019320115.1 Miscanthus floridulus | reverse complement strand
TGCTTTCAACTAGCCTTGCCAACACGTATGACATAAATGAGCATCCATTGATCAAGCGTTTCTAGGATAAATTCTAAACAAGTGTACGTAACAAGTTTCACAATTTTTTTTGAAATTAGATACAAAATTGCTCATTACCGTTCTTCTAGAAATTGCTCATCCTGGACAATTTCATGATGGTTCAGCAAACAGTGAAGTTCCTGCATTCTCAGAACCTGCCCAGAATACTCCTAAAATTAGACATCACCAAAGCTTTTGATTCGGTTTCTTGGGCTTTCCTCTTGGAGGTTCTTAGGAAGTTGGGGTTTGGAGTTCGTTGGTGTGACTTAATCAGTGGCCTCCTATCTACTTCATCCACACAGGTGCTCCTCAATGGCATACCGGGAGAAAGTATAAAGCATAGAAGGGGATTGAGACAGGGAGACCCTCTATCTCCCATGCTCTTCATTCTAGTTATGGATGTCCTGAATTTGATGTTCACAAGGGCTGCGGATGCCGAGCTGCTGCAGCCCTTATCTAGGCGACCCATTCAGCACAGGTTCTCTCTTTATGCTGATGATGTCGCCCTTTTCCTCCAGCCCATTGCAGCAGACATAAACTTATCCTTAAAGCTCCTGCATTTGTTTGGGGAAGCCTCGGGCCTTAAAACCAATGTTCAGAAAAGCAATGTTTTGCCTATTCGCTGTGCTGAGGAGGATCTGACCCTCATTCAAAACCTGCTGCCATGTGAGGTTCTGGATTTCCCTTGCAAGTATCTGGGTTTGCCCCTGTCCAACAGAAAATTGACCAAGGAGCAGGTCCAACCCATTATTGATAAAGTTGCTGAACAACTTCCGGGCTGGAAGGCAGATTTGATGACACGTGCTGGTAGGGTGACTCAGGTGCAATTTGTGCTTACAGGTATCCTAATCTATGTGGCTATGGCAATTGATCTTCCGCCTTGGGCTCTCAAAGCCATCGATAAGATTAGAAGGTCCTTCCTATGGATGGGAAGAAAAGAAGCAAACGGGGGTCATTGTCTTATTGCCTGGCCCAAGGTTTGTCGACCTCGGGAATTAGGCGGGCTGGGAATAACTGATCTCAAAACATTGGGGATTGCCTTGAAAGCAAGATGGCCTTGGCTGCAGCGGAGTGTACCAAACAAACCTTGGGCAAATCTGTCAGTCCAGGTCAGTAAGGAGGTCGCTGGGCTCATCTCGGTCGCAGTTCGTACAAAAGTGGGAAGTGGGGCTAATACCCTGTTCTGGAAGGACAAATGGCTGGATGATCAGGGAATCCAGGAGATTGCTCCTCTTGTTTTTGCTCTGGTTCCTAAAAGGCGATTGAGTAAACGTACTGTTAGTGAGGCCCTTCCTGAGAATAGGTGGATAGAGGACTTACAGGGAGACATTGGTGCGGCTGCTCTATCTCAGTATATCCATCTTTGGGATCTTTTATCTAGGGTGGAGCTGAATGAGAGCATCCCTGACAGACATTTATGGAGGCTTTCCTCTTCAGGCCAGTACACAGCAAAGAGCGCCTACAACGCCCTGTTTTATGGAGCCATCTCTTTTGAACCCTTTGAGAGAACTTGGAAAACTTGGGCGCCCCCAAAATGCAGATTTTTTATGTGGTTAGTGGCCCATAACAGGTGCTGGACTGCAGACAGGTTAGCAAAGAGAGGCCTCCCTCATCCAGAAATGTGTGTCCTGTGTGACCAGCTTGAGGAAGATCTTCATCACCTTCTTGTAGGCTGTGTTTTTTCAAGAATATTTTGGTTCTCCTTCCTCTCTCATTTTGGTGCTGCAACCCTTGCTCCAACACCTGCTGATCAGAATTTTGTTGATTGGTGGAGAAAGATTGATGGTGCTGTTCAAGGTGATCTAAGAAGGGGTCTGAATTCTCTGGTCATCCTAGGAGCCTGGAGCATTTGGCGACACAGAAATGAATGTCTTTTCAATGGAGCAGTCCCAAATGTTAACTCGGTCCTGTACCTGGCCAAGGAGGAGGCTGCTTGGTGGAGTGTGGCAGGGGCTAAGGGGATTTCCCTAATCTCTGCCCGAACTGCAACTTAGGTTTCTGCAGGGGGTGGGGGGGTTCGTGGTCGTCCTTGTAACTCTTTTCCGGTGATTTAGCTTCTATGGTCTAGTGGGTGTTTGTGGGTTTCAGTCTCTGTAAGACTATTTCTTTTCTTCTACTAATATAATGATACGCAGCTCTCCTGCGTGTTCGAGAAAAAAAAACATCAAATGAACAATTCTAGTACAAGTTAATTTGCCAATGACTCTTCACCGAAGGCTCTTGAGATTCTTAACTGAAAAATTGACTCGATTCTTTCTTGGAGAGCCTCATAAGAAGAATAGGAAAAGAAGAATACAAACATAAGTACAAGCAGTAATTCATATGTAATGGAGGCAAGGTATGCATGACAGATGGCAAAAGCTGGGATGCAAGATTCAACTATAACAGTAACAACATGAAGCATGTTGCCATATTGATTTGTTTATCAAGTCATTCAAAAACATCACATGAGTGCAGCTGACTGAGCTATGGCATTACTGTTGACTGATCGATTTACGCATGGCATCTATAATTCACCACCACAAACTCAGGAACATTGTCGTTACTAAACTCTAGGGTCCCCCAACATTACAGCACAAAATAATCATATTTCAAAACATTATTTATAACATGTAAACTCCATGAGTAAAAAAAAAAATCCTATCAAGTCCATGCTGAATAATGTGAAAATGTAAAAATGCATGTGAGCAGCAGCAGCAGCATAGTTAAAAAAAGAATATCTTGAAATAACTTCCATGCTGAATAGTCAAGTGTCCTATCAAGTCCATCCCAACCCTTGTAGAACAGATGGGACACGCCTGAAAGATGAGCATTTAAGCAAACTCCATGAGTATTTGCTGTTTAAATTCATTACGTAGGATCTGTTTTTATCACTCCTTAAAAACTAATAATAAAGTAATAAAAGAAGCAATTAAAATGGAATACTTCCCTAAATAGTATAAATTGCTCCTCATATAACTACTACTTTTCATATGGCTCAATACAACTTTGCAATAATCCAGATAGTTTACTGGATAGACTCCAAGTAACCCAGCATTGTACCCCTTAAAAATAACCATAGTTCCAGGTGAGCACTTGCAACATAGAATTGATTTCTACCCATACAAACTTCCAAAGGAAAAAAGGTCCAATGGAAAATAACTATACAGAGGTATCTTACTTTCCACTCAAGTTAAATGTCAAAACAGAAATCATCAAGAAATGAGTGGATTGCTTGAAATTTACAAATTCAATCTTTTGATGAACATAGACTCTACATTGAACAAAGTACATATTCATTGAAAGGAATAGAAAGAGTGGGAACAAAAATATATGGGAGGCAGCAATGAGTCCAGCGGAAGTTTAAGAGGTAAAAATGACAATATGCCAAACTTTTCTTAAAGTCTCAACAAGCAGAGACCATAATTGGGGTGATATCCAAAAATAAACTCTAGGTCATACAGTAGATCGAATGAGATAGAAAAAATACAGGCATTGCAATGACTCTCATGTCCTGAAAAGATGCGAGATCTATATCAATCACGTTTTGTGGTGGTTAACCATGGTTTCATTTTGCACTTCTGGTAAATATAAGCAAAACTATTATTGCTACAAGTACTAAAAGCCCAACTAAAGCTTGGCAGCGAATGATAAGAATCCGAGCATGGAGCTATACATGTATTCACAGCTCCAAGGTACATGAGGTAAATATTTGCCCACTGTAGCTCTATCAAAGATAGGCTAGAGGCTCAACATCCTGTGGATCAAAAAACAATGCTCAAGGCCTGCTTGCTTCTGAATTGATATATTGACTACATAGCACCTAATATACTGACAAAACATTAACATTAGCGAGATAAACCTATTGTTGCAACATGGTTCTACAAGTATGCAATATGTAATCCTACATCTTTAGAGTGCAAATTTATCTAGAAACCAAAAGTAAATTACGTGTTGGAGGATAAAGTGGTTCACAAATTATTCTGTACAGATGCTATTTAAGGATTCTTTTGCTCCAATTATTTCCAATTTAAAAGGCTCAGAAAAGTTACCTTTTGCTTAGTTCGTAGTACTCTCAAATGAAAGGCACAATCAGCTTGTTGGTTGCAGTGGAAGCCTCATTGGTGATTGTCATGCAGTCACAATCAGCTTGTTGCATTGGTTGCACAACTGCACAACTCTTTGGCTTTCTACTTATTGCTAAACATGTGACTCATTATAATAAGCTTCAGGTGTTTCAGCTAATCACTAGCATTATTTCACTGGGACTGTGGGCATATTCTTTGTTTCTTGGAGATTTGTCTCACAAGTCAAATCTTCATTCCATCGCCCACAAGAAGCACCATCCCATGCCATGAAATCAGTTCTTTACTTTTCTTTTTCTTTTTCTTTTTCTACTTATAGATGGAAGTTGAAGGAAACAATGGGGCCTGATATGCTTGCACACCAGCATGTGAAACATCTTTTCAGTTTTTGAAGGACAAGTAGTGGAGCACAAGAGTTGTTAGATGCCTCCAAATTAGCAGCGAGCTATATTCCAGCCTTGGATTAAAATATTTCTTTGAGCTCTTTGCCACCAAGCAAATCTCTTCCTTTTATGACAAATTGCATTTCTTCCTTCCTCCTCAAGATTCTTGCTGTTCTTTCCATTTGACTTTAGACTGCCTTGAATTGCAAGAAACCGTCTGAAGCTAGAACAGATGGGGGACTTGTTGCCTACTGAATCCATGAACAGTATGTGGTGGTTAGCACACAGCACGCTTCTTGTTGTACTTTTGCCAACCACAGGCTCATGCACATGAATCATTTGATGGAACAAGTATTTGAGAACCCTACAGTGTCAAAGTCTGGCAAAAATATACTAATGAACAATAATTTGTTTTCATATTACAGAAGAGCAATAGAGCTTTTAGCACTGTTTAACTGTTTAAACTAAGTTTTGTTCTGATTACCCAAAAGTCTAAAATTTGTACTGAAAATTCCTCTATGGTTAAAATACAGTAGTACAGGCATAATCAATGAAGCAATTTTTTTTACTTATCTCAATACTTTTGATCTCGATCTGTATCACATAACAAGGTCAGCTTATTATACGTCACATCTTGGTTACTTGGGTCAGTGGTGCAAGCAACAAAAAGGAGACAATCTAGATGTAGTGATGCACTTTTGATCCTTGCAACATAGAATAGAAATGTCATTATGGTCAAACAGTGTAGTTATACTTCCATGTGAAATTTGGCGGTGCGAGATTAACAAACCTTGTCAAAGTAAAGATTCAGTTAGTGATTTGTTAGTCAAAAGGACAAAAGAAAGTTGTTAGTGACCTCACCTCATTGTTTTCATGGGAATTTGGATGCGAAAAAAGGCTGATGCAGGAACTAAGTGTTTGGTTCTAGCAAAATGAAACAAAAGCTAAGCAACCTTTGTTGCAAGTGGAAACATTTGCAGGACTAGTGTCCCCACCGGCTATGATTCCTTAATTCATGCATAATATGATTATCCTAATGGAAACATGCTCGGCATAATTTGTGATGATAAGCATGTGATGCAAAATGGTAATGCTAAAATGCAAGTTGCAGACAGCTCTATGATCCTTGGTTAGGATACAGGGGCGAAGGTAGGTAGTCATTAGGGGGTGCTAATGCACCCCAAAATTTTTAAAAACAGTGCATATGTCCAAATTTTCACTATATTTGCACCCCTCATGATTCAACTCTATGCACCCACAAGGCAAGTGCACCCCCCTTCAATTTGCTCTAGCTTCGCCACTGTTAGGATATATATTTATTTTTCTGATGAATTGAAATATTGAAAACATAGTGCTAACCATGGGTCTGCTTGAAGAGTATGCCTAAACATTTGGCTTTTGGAGTTCTGCCTGATTGAGAAATGAACATGAGGTTGCTTTCTCTGTTTCATTTTTAAACATTTAAGTACTTAGCCTATCACGTTCGATTTGATGTGGAATGAAATTCCAAAAATGGTGAAGTTGATGCGTGTTGGTTCCGGATCTGAGCCTGTTCGGTTGGCTGGTTCGTATCGTTGCTGGTTCGTGAAGAAGTACTGCTGGCTGGTTTGTGTGAGAGAAAATACTGTTCCGCCTGGAAATTTACGATCGTTTACGACAAGCCACAGCCAAACGAACTGGTGATCAAGTTCCATCAACGGTGACAGGTTCTCATCCATGTACACAAACAAGTAATAATACTGACATTGAAGCCAATCCATGATATGATGCAACATTAGATGATTGAAGAGTACCTTTGTAGTTTCCTTGTTCAGGATAAGACCTGCCGACCAATGCCATACTCATTGATCTTGCAGACTGCAGCTAGGCTCTATCTTTATTCTTATATTTTTTATGATGTTTCAACCTGTCCTTGAGGATGTCCAGAGGAGAGGAGAAGTAAACTCGTGATGGAAGCATGATCACAGGAGTCATCTTGCCAAAAAGTTTGTGTATGATGCAAGTACGCAACAGTAGATGGCAGAGTATGTATGTCCTCTGTTTCCTTTCCGGAAAAGAGCTTGCAAATAATACAAGGCCACACGCATTCGTTACTGTTTGGAAAGCTCTGTTATCATGATGCTTCAGCTGGCCTTTGAGGGACGAAGAAGCTCCATCTTCATATGCTGAGGAAAATTGTAGAGAAATAGATGGGAAACACCGCACACCCTAATGAGGGGGTTGACCTCTATATATATGGCCAATATGGCTTGGAGTACAAGAAATACAATCAGATGTACATGGAAAGAATAACTACTTCCTAATACACATATATACTTCCTAATACCCGCCCGTAGTCGTAGCGGGAGGATCACGGATGTAAAGACTGGACCTAAACTCAGTAAACAACGGAGTCGGCAGGCCCTTTGTCATGATGTCCGCGAACTGGTGAGAGGACAGCATATGGAGCACCTGGACCTCACCCAAGGTGACCTTCTCACGGACGAAGTGGATGTTGATCTCAATGTGCTTCGTGCGCCGATGATGCACCGGGTTGGCTGTCATGTAGACAGCACTCACGTTGTCACAATAGACAACAGTGGCTGAAGCAAGCAGGACATGAAGCTCCTGAAGTAGCTGACGAAGCCAGCAACACTCTGCCACCGCGTGGGCGACAGCCCTGTACTCCGCCTCAGCACTGGAACGAGACACCGTGGTCTGGCGCTTGGAGGACCAAGACACCAGATTGTCGCCGAGATAGACGCAGAAGCCGGAGGTGGAGCGTCGAGAGTCCGGGCAGCCAGCCCAGTCGGCGTCGGAGTAGGCAATCAGAGACTGTACAGGACCGGTGCCAATGTGGAGTTCGGAGGAGAGCGTGCCCTTCACATAGCGCATGATGCGCTTGATGAGGGCCATGTGGGGCTCGTGCGGGTCATGCATGAAGAGGCACACTTGCTGAACCGCATACGCCAGGTCAGGACGAGTCAGGGTGAGGTACTGTAGAGCCCCAGCAAGACTCCGATACTTAGAGCCGTCCTGGAGCTTGGAGCCGTCGTGTGCTGAAAGCTTGGCATGAGTGTCAACTGGAGTCGCAGTAGAGTCACACTCAGCCATGCCAGCACACTGAAGAAGATCCAGGGCGTACTGTCGCTGGGACAGAAAAAGTCCCTGGTAGGAATGCGTGATGGAGATGCCGAGGAAGTGGTGCAGGTCGTCAAGATCCGTCATGGCGAACTCAGAGTGGAGGCACCCCATGATGTGTCGTAGAAGAGTCGAGGACGAGGTGGTGAGGATGATGTCATCGACGTAGAGCAGTAGGTAGGCGATGCTCGGCCCCTCTTTGTAGACAAAGAGGGAGGTGTCGGAGGCGGAGGCGGAGGCGACGAAGCCAAGCTGACGAAGGAAGGTGATGAAGCACTGGTACCACGCCCTCGGCGCCTGCTTTAGCCCATACAAGGACTTCTGTAGGAGACAGACGTGATCTGGTGTGGCAGGGTCGACGAAGCCCGGAGGCTGCTGGCAGTAGACAGTCTCCGCAAGGTGGCCGTGAAGAAACGCGTTCTTCACGTCCAGCTGGTGGATCGGCCAATCACGAGATGTGGTGATGCTGAGGATGGTCCGTATCGTCGCTGGTTTGACAACCGAGCTGAATGTCTCGTTGTAGTCGATGTCGTGGCGCTGGGAGAAGCCGCGAACCACCCAGCGCGCCTTGTAACAGGCGAGGGACCCATCAGCATGGAACTTATGCCGGAAGATCCACTTGCCCGACACGACGTTGGCACCAGGCGGCCGCGGAACGAGGCGCTAGGTGTCGTTGTCGATGAGAGCCTAGAACTCATCGACCATGGCGGCATGCCAGTTGGCGTCAGCCAGGGTGCTGCGGTATGTCGCCAGAAGCAGAGAGGGCGAGGAGGGCGACGCCATCAGGCCTTGGTAGTGAACCAGCTGGATGGCCCCAGTCACAGACCGAGTGATAGGGCGCGGAGCAGGTGTCGACGACGAGGAGGGCGCCAGGGCCGTGGGCGCCTAGGGCATGGTGGGCGCAGGGGGCGCCAGGGTCGCGGGCGCAAGTGGCGTAAGGGTCGCCGGATCCGCTGGCACCTGGAGGATGATAGTGGCGGGTGCCAAGGCCGTAGGCGCCGTAGCCGCTGGAGGTACCGCACCTACCCGTGGCTGTCGGGTGTAGTAACAGGGCAGAGGCGGCACCAGTGGGCCAGGGAAAGTCGGGTGACAAGGAGGGTCCCCAGCGGCAGGAACACAACTGGCGACGCCAGTGGGAGGGACGGGCGGCGTCCCGCCCATAGACAGAGCTAGGTACACGGTGGGGCCACGTACCAGGATGGCGGGATCATCGTCGTTGGGAAGTTCCTGCAAAACTACTGGTGAGGGCCGCGGCTGCTCAACGTCCGAGGACAGAGCGACCGAGGTGGGGGTGGAAACATCAGAGGGGCTCGACAAAAGAAAGTCAAGCTGCGATGGGTGAGGAGGCTGGGAGGAGAAAGGGAAAACTGACTCGTCGAAGACAACATAGCGGGAGATGATGACTCAGCGAGTGGACAAGTCTAGACAGCGGTACCCCTTGTGAGAAGAGGGATATCCGAGCAAGACACAGGCGGTAGAATGAGAAGCGAGCTTGTGCCGTGCCATGGCGGAGAGGTTAGGGTAGCATAGACAGCCGAATACACACAAGTGAGAGTACTCGGGCGGTTGGGAATAGAGGAGGCGGTAAGGGATGTTGTGCTGAATAGCAGAACAGGGGCGCCGGTTAAGGACATAAGTGGCAGTGGCGAGCGCCTCAGCCCAGTAAGGGGTGGCCATGGAGACATGAATCAGCAGGGTGCGAGTCATGTTGTTGAGGGTGCGGAGAACACGCTCGGCTTTCCCATTCTAGGGAGAGGTGTAGGGATAGGAGAGGCGCAGGTGGATGCCCTGAGAAGTCAAGAAGGATGCGAGAGTTTTATTGACAAACTCGGTCCCGTTGTCAGCTTAGATGCTACGAACAGGAAGGCTGAACTTCATGTGTGCATATGCGCAGAAGGCAGTGATGTGGGAGGCGATCTCGGATTTGTGAACTAGGGGAAACGTCCAACAGAAATGCGAGAAGTCGTCTAGAATAACGAGGTAGTAGCGATATCCAGAGACACTAGCTACCGGAGAAGTCCAAACATCACAGTGAACTAACTCAAAGGGAACAGAACTGCGAGAGCTAGAATGAGAGAAAGGTAACTGCACATGCTTCCCTAACTGATAAGAATGGCATAAAGTGTGACTGTCTTTATTACAAGTAATAGAAGAATTCTGTCTAAGGGTAGTGATGGCCGCAGGACCAGGATGACCGTGACGTAGATGCCATAGACTGGAGGAGATGGCAAGGCTGGCATGTGGCGCTGCAAAGCTGGCTGCTGGGGGGCATGGTGTAAAGGTCGCCGGCGCTATTGCAGCAAAGAATCACGCGTCTGGTCATTAAATCCTTGACAGAAAAACCAAAAGCGTCAAACTCTATGGTGCAGTTATTGTCCTTAGTAAACTGACGAACGGAAATCAGATTATGAATTAAAGAAGGAACGACAAGGACATTTTTAAGCTAGAAACTGGAAGTGGGGGTGGTGAGGGTGGAGTTGCCACGGCACGTGATGGGAAGGGTATGACCGTTACTGACTGTAATGGAGGAGTGAGAGGGTGGTAGGCGGGAGAGAAGTATACCATCCGAAGACGACATGTGGCTAGATGCACCCGAGTCAATGACCCAGCCGCTGTTCTGCAAAGCCATATGGTTGAGCGCAGCAACCAGACCTGCCTGGTCCTAGGTGGGTGCCTGAGCGGGTGCCTGGGTAGGGGCGTAGGTTGTGTGCGCCTACGGAGAGGGGTCGAGGAGGCCAAGGGCGCCGGCGCGCTAGCCGTCGCCCTGACCACCGGCCTGCTGGAAGCCGCCAGGCTGCTGGACGTCGTAGCCGGCCCCTGGACTGAAACAGAACCACGAACCGATGGGCCAAGGAGGCCCGCCACTGTTGGAACTGCCGCCACTGCCGCCCTTCTTGGGCGGCCACTTCTTCTTGCCGCCGCCGGAGCGGCCGCTGTTGCTGCTGCCGCGGCCGTCGCCGGGCTGAGCGGAGCCAGACGAGGAGCAACACCCGCCCGTACAGCCAGAGGAGGAGGAGGACAAAGTATTGCCGGCGAGCTGGGCGGTGGAGTTGGAGACCTTCTCCTCGTTGGTGAGACAAAGTTCCTTCAGGGCAAGCATGTCCCACGCCTAGGCGAAGGACAGGAAGCCACCCGCAGAGTTGGCGATGTTGTCGGTGGTGTTGGTGAAGCATGGGTTGAGGCCATGAAGCAGGTTCAGGACAAGCTGGGAGTCCTGAACGGGATGACCGACGTCGTGAAGAGAGTCGGCAAGGGTCTTCATGCAGGCGCAATACTCGGCGATGGAGGAATCGCCCTGCGTCATGGAGTGGAAGTCATGGCTGAGGAAGATCTCTCGTGACTGCTTATTGGAGCGGAAGAGTCCCTCGATGGCGAGCCAGAGTTCCTGGGCGGTTTTGTCGTCGTCGGTCATGGCGAGGTCGAGGACGGAGTCGTCGACGGAGCCGGAGAACCAGGAGCGGACGCAGCAGTCCGCTTGATCCCATGCAGGGTCCTAGGGACAAGGAGCCACCGTGTCGTCGATGTACGAGCGGAGGCCGAACTTGCCACACATGGACTTGAAGTAGGACGCCCATCGGGAGTAGGCGTTGGACTTCATGGTCAGCGTCACTGGAACGTGAGACTTGATGGAGACGGTGGCGTAGGGGTGGGCTGCGGGCGCCGGGGCGGGAGCAGGATGAAGCCGCCGTTGCCGGGCGTGTCGCCGGCGGGGGGGGGGGGGGGGGGGGGGGCCGGGGGCGCACCACCAGAGGGGGCGCTAGCACCAAGGGGTGGCCCAGATGGGCCGCCGTTGGCAGCAGGAGGTGCTGGTGGTGGCGGCGCATGATCTGTAGCAGGGGTAGGTCTGTCGCTGGACATCGAGGAGCCGTCGGAGGAGGGGTTTGCCATGGCGTAGGGAGAGGGCGCGCCGGGCAGAGAGGTGCGGCGGAGAGGGGTGGTGGCGGCGCGGCAGGGATGCAGCGCCTAGGGCTAGCGGTGCGGCAGGGAAGGGGGGGCGGTGCCGCTAGGGTTTGATGCACAGGGGGAGGCGTAGGGAGGGGGGATCTAATCTCGTGATACCATGTAGAGAAATAGATGGGAAACACCGCACACCCTAATGAGGGGGTGACCTCTATATATATGGCCAATATGGCTTGGAGTACAAGAAATACAATCAGGTGTACATGGAAAGAATAAATACTTCCTAATACACATATATACTTCCTAATAAAAATGTACTAGACTCGTGATGGAGATGAAGGCATGATCAGACAATTACATTAGCAGACAAAAATAGAATAGAGATTCTTGACAACACTAGGTAGTTATTAGCTGACCAAAAAGGATGAGAGTTAGCCAAGTTACCATCACTAGGAAAAAATGTTTCTGAGAACAAAGCATTTGGCCTAAGAACAAAGCATTGGGCCTCTAAAAACAGAAAGAAAGAAAAAGAATACATGATTCATCTCACCCAAAAAAGATCATGCATATTTCTTATTATGGTAATATAATAGACGGACATAACAACTCAAGGGAACCATGAAAATAATGTTACTCAAATTTACTTGGGCAATATATGACAAGTAAAAAGCACACTGTTGGTCCCTTAATGCTTATTCTGTACAATTCAAAATATATTGTCCAAAAAGAAGAGTTAAAGATTACTATACATTGAACATTTTGGCGAAAATAGTAAGGCTAGTAAGCATAAACGATGCCAGAAAAATAATGGTACCTAAAAAAATGCTGTGAACAACACCAAGCTTTCCTAGAAAACTTAACCCTATTGTGCAACAAATATGGTGTATCATTGTTCCTTATGATACATAAAAAATTCAACAACATGCTCCTGCAATCGAAATGTATGTATGACAAAGTGCATAAAATAGACATTATTTAAAAGAATGGCAGTAAACAAAACCAAAGAAACAATTGGCAAATTTCAGCAGTGTAAAGAACTATTGAATTGTCATAGAAGTAAACATAAGACCATATCACCATGATGGCCCAAGGGTAAACGAAGACCCAAAAATCTTTGGAGCTATTGTGATTCTTTTCCAAAAAGAGCTAATTAGTACAGCTAACCCATCATGTCATGAACAATATGTGAACTGGTTTGAGAAGTATTATCAAGTGGATAAAACATCAATTGATGTACATGAAGATCTTTGGAACACATCAATCATGGTAAGTAACAACTGCCTTGAATCTGACAAAAAAAAGATCCCAAATAGTTTCTACATATGGAGTTAGGGTTTAGGGTTTTGCCTCAAATAGTTTCTACTTTAGAAACATACAAAGAACATGGAAATGGAATGTAACAGCACAATCTCATTATATTACCACTCACAATTGTGTACATCCATATAAGCATTAAGTCACATGGATGTTATTAAATCTAATATATCACATAACCCACAATTGGAAAAACTTTGACCAATTTGCTTCTCTTCAACAAAACACAGGACATAGACTTCATACTAAAATTTGTGACAAGAATGAGGCACATGGTATCTCATTTTTGTCCTTTGTCTCTGAATTCCCACACTCTGTGTACCGACACAAATGATATAACTGCATATTCCTGGCAGTACCTCGCTAAGCGAAGTGATGTTCATCTGCAATTGTAAGCAAGAATAGTTAGCATTTAGATGGAGCTAATAAATTTCCAAATTAAGTACATTGAAGAATTTCTTTATATACAGAATTTTATGTTGGACAAAAAGTTGAACCACTTTAAGGGCAAATCATGACCACTCCACTGGCCACTATTCCACTCTAATAGCCTTACTTTAAGATTTGTCTTCAATTTTTCAAAGTTCACAGAAATGTCTCTCAAACAGATCTGTACTTAAGTGTAGGACAAATAAATGTTGAATCCATATGGAAGCGCTTAGCACTAGTCAGATACTGAGATGTATTTGACAACAAATTTGAAAGAGGTATTTACCGGTTTCCATCTTCCCTGTGATCATTTATCTCTTTCCTCAACCACTATGGGCGGGTATACTTCCTTGCCAGGCCCAAACATTCCATCCAGACGAAATTGCAGACCAAAAATATTTGTGTGCTGACGAAAATGAAGCCTACTGAATGATCTAATTGTATTGGAAAATATCATGTAATCACGGACAAAACCTTGTCTTTCAATTTCTTCGAATGCAACAAGAATGTTCCCAATTCTATTACTGCGAGCAAGATTGTTTATAAGGACAGCAAGAAGATCCTTCGACAATTTATTCTTGAGAGATTCTTTAAAACAATCAGTAGCCTGATCAAATTTTCCTTGTCTGCATAATCCAACAACCATTAAGGAATAAGTGACTTCATCTGGAGCAATATTCGCTACTCTTGTCATGTATGCAAACAAGTACTCTGCCTCACTGACCATTCCATTGTAGTACAACCAATGGATGAGTATAGTGTAGGTCACAACATTTGCATGAAACCTTTGATTATCGAGCAGATTCATGGCTACAGAAAGCTTCCCGTCCATGCAAAGACTATTAATCAAAATGTTATACGTCCATGTGTTTGGTATGATACCTTTCTTGATCATGTCTACCAAGAGCTCCAGAACAGCTGAGCATCTGTCCGTGTCACATAGTCTGCTCATCACAGTGTTGTATGCAACAACAGCAGCACGCCAATTTAACTCTGTGCTCCTCTCCAGTAAGGAAATGGCTTGTGAAAACCTCCCGTTAAAGCAAAGGCAATTTAAAATAATACAAAAAGTATAATCTGTAGGATATAACCCTTCACCTTGCATGTTCTCGTACTGCTGAAATGCTTCCTTAGCCATTCCTTTCTTGCTAAGAGCATCGATAATTATATCATAGGTAAATGTATTGGGCTTCTGGCCCTTCATTTTAATCTCTGCTAACACCTGCTTGACTTCATCAAATCTGGCATCATCACACAGTCCCTTGATCAGAACATTGTAAGTGAATGTATTGGGAGGACAACCAGAACCCTCCATAAAGTCAATCATCTTCCTAGCCTCCTCGATACGGCCCTGACGACAATAACCCATAACAATGTACGTATACATGTGCACCATCGGGCAGCACCCCTCCTGTAACATCCAATCAAGCACGCCCCATGACTCGTCAAGCTTCCCCGCCTGGCACAACCCTTTGATGAGCCTGGAGTAGGTGGCAACGTCAGGCTCCAGCTTGTGCCCCCGCATCCCATGGATCTCCTTGTACGCGAGATGGAACTCCGGTCCGCCACGCATACAGCTTGACGAGTATGTTGAAGGATGACACGTTGGGCGCCACGCCCATTGCGACCATTTCGTCAAACACTTTGCGGGTCTCTGCCGCGCGGCCATCCTCCACGAGTGCGTCGAGGAGCGTGTTGTAGCAGAGCACGCTAGGCACAACGCCGGCGCTTGAAGCGGAGAGCATTGTTTACTTTATAGGATCGTCTAGGGGTAGATCCGAGGGTGCTTTGCTTATAAGATGAATCAATTATCATCTAGAACGTGTATGGGATCAAGAGAGACAGAAACAGAGAGGCATTAGGGTTTCTGACCGTCGGCTTTAGTTGACGTAGATGAGCCGTCCATCTCTTGCTCCGGTTGGCTGGAACGTCCGGTGTCAATGACGGCGTACGGCGTTGTCGGCGTGGTGCAGAGGTCAGTGCAGAGGCCGGTGGCGAGACTTTTCGTCGCTGGCAGCGCCCCTCTGCGGATTGGCTTAGGGTTAGGATGCAGGTGGGGTACTAGCGGCTCAGGCGAACCTCGTGTAGAGCGCCCCGGCCCCCACCCTTCCTTTATATAGCGCTGTGCGACAGGGGCCCACCAACCAATTAGGGTTGGGCGCCCCCGATCAGAACGCAGATCCAAGGGCTCATTGGCCGTTGGACCAATGGATAGAGATCAAAACTAACAATCTCCCCCTTAATCTCTTCTCATGACTTAACTTAACTTTCTTACTTTCTCTTGTTCCCATTCCATCACAGATTAGTGCATAGAGCGTGCCTCATCGTCATGGTCTCTTGCCATTAGATTTAACAGCTACAATGCACCTATCTGTTATGAAACAGATTCTTAATTAGGCCCTTCTTATCCAGGAATCATAGGTTTTTCCTTAAACCCATGCCGGCTACGTGTTCTCTGAACACACTGGGAGGTAAGCCTTTCATAAGCGGATCCGCGAGCATCTTTTCTGTTCTTATATGCTCAAGACTAATTGTATGATCCGGGACTTTATCTTTCACAACATAATACTTTATGTCAGTGTGTTTGGCAGCACCACTTGACTTATTGTTGTGAGCATAACATACTACTAGATCGTTATCGCAGTATAACTTAGGTGGCTTAGGTATGTCATCTACCACTTTCAACCCGGGTATGAACTTCTTTAACCAGTTCACCTGCCCTGTAGCCTCATAACATGCTACAAACTCAACATACATTGTGAAGGATGTAGTGATAGTTTGCTTTGAGCTTTTCCACGATATAGCTCCTCCCGCGAGAGTGAATACATAACCTGACGTGGACTTTCTTTCAACTCTCGCATAATCTGAATCTGAATATCTCTCTATCTTTAGAGAATCAGACCTTCTGTACGTTAGCATGAGGCTCTTTGTACCTTGCAGGTACCGGAAAACTTTCTTTACTAACTTCCGGTGTTCTAATCCTAGATTACTTTGATATCTTCCAAGCAACCCGGTAACAAATGCTATGTCAGGGCGAGTACACACTTGAGCATACTGTAAACTTCCGACAGCTGAACTATATGGAACCGACTTCATTCGATCGATCTCATACTGGTTCCTGGGGCACTGAAATTTCCCATATCTATCGCCCTTGACTATGAGAGCAGGTGAAGGCTTACACGCATGCATACTAAACTTCTTGAGAACCTTTTCTAAGTATGCCTTCTGCGATAATCCTAAAACCCCCTTTCTTCTATCTCGGTGAATCTGTATTCCTAGAACGAATGAAACTTCACCGAGATCCTTCATATCAAACTTCGAGGATTCGAGGACAAGAACTTCTTTGTTTCTAGTAGTAGAGCAACATCACTGCTGGCAAGCAAGATATCATCTACATACAAAACTAGGGAAATAAATTTCTCATTCTTGAACTTTGCGTAAACGCAATTGTCCTCAACATTTTCTTAAAACCCAAACTTTCTTATTGTACTATCAAACTTCAAGTACCACTATCTTGAAGCTTGCTTCAATCCATAAATGGATTTCTTCAGGCGGCATCCCATACGACTTTTTCCTTCTATGACAAACTCCTTTGGTTGTGCCATATACACATTCTCATCCAGATCCCCGTTAAGGAATACCGTCTTTACATCCATCTGATGTAGCTCTAAGTCATAATGTGCCACTAATGTCATTATGATTCTAAAAGAATCCTTACATGAGACTAGAGAGAATGTCTCATTATAGTCTATTCCTTCTCTTTGTGTGAAGCCTTTTGCTACAAGTCGGGCTTTATATCTTTCTACATTCCCTTTGGAGTCATATTTCGTTTTGTAGACCCATTTACAGCCTACTGTTTTGGCTCCTTTAGGAATTTCTTCTAATTCCTAGACTTTGTTTCTACTTATGGATCTCATTTCATCTTTCATGGCTTCAAGCCACTTGGATGAATGAGGACTTCTTGTGGCTTCTTCAAATGAGGTGGGATCACCCTCTATTTGAAATTCTTCACACTCATAGACTTCATAGTCATTAGGAATAACCGATCTTCTGGCTCTTTAAGACCTTCTAGGGGCCTCAACAATTGGCACTTATTCTATTTGGGGCTGTTGTTGTTCTTCCTCATGTGCAACAACTGGTTCTGTAGTATCCTGAAGGATAGGTTCCTCATCTTCATTCGTTGTTGCAATGGGAGAACCAACAACAGGTGTTGTCACTATAGTGTTTTGCACTGTTGGTGCAGCAGCAACAGGTAACAAGAAAAATGGCTCTTAAATCATTGGAGTAGGTACATATACCTGCTTCTCCTCAAGGCTAATTTCTTGGGGGTACCATGCTCCCCCTGATCATTGTATCTTCCAAGAACACAACGTGTCTTGTTTCTACAAACTTTGTTTGTCTGTCAGGACAATAGAAGCGAAAACCTTTTGATTTTTCTGGATAGCCAATGAAGTGACAGCTAACTGTCTTGGAATTCAGCTTCCTAATGTTTGGGTTAAATACTTTTGTCTTAGCTGGACAACCCCACACACATAAATGATTAAGTGAGGGCTCTCTTCCTGTCCACAACTCATACGGTGTTTTAGGCACCGACTTGCTTGGTACTCGATTAAGTATGTGAATGGCGATTTTTAACGCCTCCATCCACAAACTTATCGGCAAGTTGAAGTAGCTTATCATACTTCTCACCATATCCATTAGAGTACAGTTATGTCTTTCAGCTACTCCATTCTGCTGAGGCTCCCCCGGTGTAGAATACTGGGCTACTATGCCATTTTCCTGCAAGAACCTTGCAAAAGGTCCAGGAACTTGGCTATATGGGGTATGACGACCGTAGTACTCCCCTCCATGGTCGGATCTTACTATCTTTATCTTCAGGTAGTGCTGATTTTCTACTTCAGTCTTAAATATCTTAAATTTATCCAATGCTTCTGATCTTTATTTAATTGGATAAATGTAGCCATAACAAGAGAAATCATCTGTGAATGTTATAAACGAGTCATAACCATCCATACTTTTCATAGAAAATGGACCACAGATATCTGTGTGAACTATCTCCAAAACTTCTGTGCTTCGTTTGGCATCTTTCTTTATTTTCTTTAAATACTTTCCTTTAATGCAATCTATGCATTGTTCTAGATCTGGAAATTCTAATGGCGGAAGAATTGATTCCTTAATTAATCGTTCTATCCTCCTCCTCGAAATATGGCCTAAACGACAGTGCCATAATTTCGAAGATACGTGATCAATTCTCTTCCGCTTCTTCGTTACATTCATAGACGTAGAGGCATTCTCATTCACAGTGTTCACATCATTCACATTCTCACAAAGTGATAATAAATAAAGCTCGTCTTGCCTGAAGGCAAGACCAATACACTTGTGATTAAACATTTCTTACATCTGCCATTACCAAAATGGCAATCATAGCCATCATCATCAAGATGTGAAACACTAATCAAGTTTCTTCTCAAAGAGGGTACCTAAAGGATATTTCTAAGCTTAAGTACAAAGCCATCTCTTAGTTCTAATGGGAGTTCTCCTATGGCTTCAACTTTAGCTTCAAGTCCATTTGCAACTTTAATGCATCTTTCTCCTCTTTGAAGGGTCCTCCTGGTATGGAATCCCTGTAAAGAATTGGCAACATGAATAGTTGCACCTGAATCAATCCACCAAGTGGATTTTGCATAACTTAAATACAGGGATTCATCTATGAATGTAATAACATCCTCACATCTTTTCATTAGGTACTTCAGGAACTCTAGATAGTCCTTCTGGTAATGTCCCTTCTTCCTGCACCACTTGTAGGTGTCCTTGTCTACTAGAGCTTGCTGGTTGTGATCATTCTGTGGGGTCTTTCTCTATGATCTAGAAGAGGAGCTGCTATCCCACTGAGGTTTCCCTTATGGTTTAGAATTGTTGAAATTCTTCTTCTTATCCTGCCTCACATAGTTGACATTGTCACCATGTGGTTCTTTAATCGCTCCTCTTCTTGCACACACATTGCAATGAGCTTCTCTATGTCTCACTTTTCTGGTTGTAAATTGTAATTTACAACAAATGTCTCATATTCTTTTGGCAAGGAAGCAAAAATCAGATGGATTAGGAACTCATCCTTGAGCCCCATGTCCATTGGTTTGAGCTTATATGCCATGTTTCTCATTCTTAGGATGTGCTCTCTTATCCCACCGCCATTATACTTCTCACTTACTAGCCTCTTAATAAGAGTGCTAGCATAAGCCTTTGAAGAGCCAGTGAACTGACTCTCCACCTTCTTTAGGTACTCTGTGGCGGTGGTGCATTCTGGGATTGCCCCTCTTATGGGATCCTCTATTGTACTTTTGATCACCAGCAAACACTTGCAGTTTGAGCTGACCCACTTCGCATGATCGAGATCATACTTCATTCTAACTATAGCATGCTCACGCTGACGAGTAGCGAAAGCAGCTTCAGCTTTATTCTCTTCCCACACCGGTTTCTCAGGAACAGTGGGACATGGTGCGGTGATTGCATAGTCAGTCTCAGATAGCGTAAGTGCCATATCTAACTTCTCTCGCCATTTGCCATAATTGCTCCCATTGAGCGGCGGAATGGCTGAGATGAAAGACATTGGGTTGTAGCCTGAAAACATAATCAGAAAAAGTGAGATATTTTGATACAACAATTGCATTTCTTAATTTAACGTTAGTCAAAATTAAAACATACAATGTTTTTCTACATTAATTCTGAGTCACCGTTGGGTAGAAAAAGAATTAATGCATATAAAACTCATAAATAGGATTATAATACTGCTATTATCAACGTTGGTCAGAAAAATAGCAATATTACAATTACAAAAATCTTCTACATTAATTATACATCACCATTGGGCAAAAGTAATAATTAATGCATAAAATTACAATATTATTATCAACAACTTTGGTTAAAAAATAATAATGTCGTAATTAACTCAAATAAATACAACTACTCCTCTAATTAAAATATTCTAATTTTAATAAGAGGATAAAAACATTCTGCAGCGAAAAATGAATTTAATTTGTTGAATTTTACCCACAGGAAAAAACTCATTTTCTAATTTCTTTTGAGCCTTTACTCATTTTTCATTTTTCTAGAAAAAGAAAATAAAAAATCGGGCTCATTCTCTTCCTTTCTCGGCCTAGAGCGGCAAAAACTGGCTCGGCCCAACTCAGCATCTAGCCCGGCCTTTCTCGCTCGCGCACACGCTACCACCCAGGCCGCAACGTGGGCCTGGGCCAGCAAAGCACCACGGCCGCGCGCCTCGCCTAGGCTGAAAGGCAGCCCATTCGCTACCAACCGTTGGATCGGATCTGACGGCTGTCCGACGAACTCGGCAGATAAAAAACGGCCGTCTCCGCCGTCCTGAAACCCTAACCCTCATTCGACTCCTCCCCTTCCCTCTCTCTCTCAGCCGCACGATGACTGAGCGATAGAGTAGAGGAGCGAGCAGCCATGGCACTGTCGCCGGCCCCCTCGCCGGCGTGTGCGCTCCCCAGCGGGTGAGTGCGCCGCCGTCGAGCGGCCTGGCCGCGGTGCCCCCTTGGCCAGAGCCTGCACACCCGCGCAAAACTGTAGTGGTGGCTCGGTCCATTCTTCTCGCACGCCGACGAGGCGGCTACGTGGTGTAGGTATGCCCACTGGGCGATTCTTCCCCTTTTTCCCTTCTTTCTTCTGGATCTTGATTTCTACTTCTCTGATCCGAATCGGTTTTGGGGATTAGGGTTTAGATCTAGGGTTAGGGTTTGGGATTCGCTCTATTCATCTTCTTCCCCGAGTTCTCTATGGGTTTAGGGTTCGGATCAAGCAGTCTTGAAGTCGAGCCTCTTTTATCTTCACCCAGTTAGGGTTAGGGTTTGGGAACCCCTTCTCTGTCCAGTTCCAAATTGGATCTGATCTATCTCGTTCTTCTCTAATCTATTTCTTGCCCCTGGCAAGATCTACGCCTAGTAAAACCGCTTTGATACCATTGTTTACTTTATAGGATTGTCTAGGGGTAGATCCGAGGGTGCTTTGCTTATCGAATGAATCAATTACCATCTAGAACGTGTATAGGATCAAGAGAGATAGAAATAGAGAGGCATTAGGGTTTCTGACCATCAGCTTTAGTAGACGTAGATGAGCTGTCCATCTCTTGCTCCGATCAGCTAGAACGTCCGGTGTCAATGGCGGCGTACAGCGTTGTCGGCGTGGTGCAGAGGCCAATGGCAGGACTTCCCATCGCTAGCAGTGCCCCTCTGCTGATCAGCTTAGGGTTAGGATGTAGATGGAGTGCTGGTGGCTCAGGCGAACCTCGTGTAGAGCGCCCCAGCCCCCACCCTTTCTTTATATAGCACTGTGCGACGGGGGCCCACCAACCAATTAGGGTTGGGCGCCCCCGATCAGGGTGTAGATCCAAGGGCCGATTGGCCGTTGGGCCAATGGATAGAGATCAAAACTAACAAGCATGAGCTCGGCGAAGAGGTCAACCACCTGATAGACATCTCCTACATGCGCCAGCACCTTCATTGCCTTGTTGCAGTCATGCTCCAGCTCCAGCCACTGTCACAGTTGTTGCTGCTGCTGCAGGGGTGGGGAGGCAACCTCCGGCTCCAACATGGGCGGGATCGGAGGGTCTTGGCGTCGTCGGAGGAATATGGGGGCGGGAAGGTCAGGAGGGCGATGGCAGTAGAAGCGAAGGAAAGCATGCGCCCATGCAGGAGGATGGTCACCAATGAAGGGGGATGGTGGTGGGAGTGGAGGTGGCAGCGGCACGGTGGTAGGATTTGCGTTTGGGTGAGTTACTGTGGAACGAAACGGTAGCTCTGAACCGCTTGCGCCAGTGCCTCCATTGCCAAGCTACTACTGCAGCTATGGGATCCAAGAGCAAGGCTTCCTCGAGGACCAGCATGGGCGTGGGACGGAGGGGAATGGCGAGATGGCAGAGGTGGTGGAGGAGAATGAGTTGTGACGGCCCTGGGCTACGCAGCGGCGTGCCTATGAGCTTCGGGAGAGTGAGCTGCTGGCGGTGGCGGACTCTGGAGGAAGAAGCTAGGGGAAATGTGAAGTGCTCGCGCTAGGAGGGATATTTACCCTCTTCATTTGCCACTTTTATGGAAGCTTCTACATTTTTGCCACCGTAAATCAAATGACGCAACGAATTTGACACTATTGCTGACGTGGCACGCCACGTCCCTGTGCCAGCGTGTCTAATGCTTGCCAAAAGACTGGCTTGCCCTCCTCGTTTGGCTCCATTAACTCCCCCACAATAGAGCCTGACACCATCCCTATTCCCCATTCTTCTTTATCCCTGCGCTGCTCGTCCTCCCTTGCTTCCTACTCCACTAGTTGGGCTTCTTCTCGCCTCCACCATGCGCCAGCCATGTCATAGGTTGGAGTGTCATCAAGTGGTAGGAGGCTGGTTGTAGATCCCCTTATGGGGGAGGAGACGGGCTTACCTTTGATACAGTGCCCTTTGTGCAATAGGGCATGAGTAATTGAGCGGCGGACGCAGCAAGATTCGGTCAACTACGGTCAGATCTACATAAAATGTCCAAGGAATGAAAGATGGGTGAGTTTGATTTAGGATTTTTGATTTCGGACTTTGCATTTGGTTGGATTCATTTTCTTGACTTGTTTAGCACTTGATGTTCAGATTGCAGATAAGTGTGAGTACTATAGGTGGCAAAGGTTTTATTTCAAAGATTTGGTTGATGCCAAGGTGATTCAAGTGCTTCATTGGCAAGGTGATGAACAAGTTTATGAACAATAAGAGGAATCCATGGTACTTGAGCGTGCGGGGAGGGCAGTAGCAAGTGTGAAGTTGTAGAATGAAGCCATGGAGGCAAAAATGGACAAACTGATGACTGCCTTGATGCTCTTGACTATGTTGATTGTAGGATTTATGGGTGTTGTAGTTGGCTACATGTTGAAGTAATAGGAACATTTGTGTTCCACTTTGTTATCCCTGTTTGAGTCAACAATGTATTGTGTTTGGGTGTAATGAATGAACAATCACTTTTGTTTGTTAGGAATGATGTATTTCAACTGCTAAAAATGTTGAACTTTTGAACAATCACTTTTGTTGCTTGTAGAATTTCAGTCAACAAGTTCATGGCAAACACACATATTTCATGGCCAACACACATAGTTCATGGCCAATACACAAAAGCATAATTCATGGCCAACAGATAGGTTCATGGCCAATAGATTGGTTCATGGCCAATAGATTGGTTCATGGCCAACATACAAAAGTGATACACAGACATGTTAATTTTTTTGGTGTCTTCTTCACTTTGGTCGCCAGCACCTTCCTAGGGGTCATCTTCTTTGCAAGCCTGGGTACTAATGGTCCTACCACCACTTCCAATGGTACTAGTTCCATATCAGGTGTTTCTTCCCTAGCTGCTGCTAGTGGTGCTTCCAAAGCAAGTCTCCTGTGCAATGCAACATGTTTAGTACACATTTTTTTGAATGAAAATGTACTTGACCTTGAGATAACCAACCTCTTAGTCCTTGATGCTTCAAAATGTAGTTGTGTTTCTGCAATTTTGGTTGTAGCTTCAGCTTTTGCTTGGGCTTGGGCTGCTTTTCTAGCTGCTGCTGCTGCAATTGCTTGGGCTTCTTCCCTAGCTGCTGCAGCTCTTGTCCTGGGTGTTGGAACTTGGACTGGTTCAGGAGGAGTGTCATTCTTGGCCTACTTCCTTCCTAGCTTGACTGCTGCTTTCTTGTTCCTCTTCCTGTAAAACAAGATCATTAGTTAAGTCATGGCAGTACTTTTCTTGGTGAAATGATTAGTTAAGGACATACCTTTTCTTGGTCCCAGTGAGCCCACAGTTCTTACTTCCCTTCCTATGACCCTTTTCACCAGCCAGCACATGTGGCCTGCCTAGTAGGCTTACCTGTCCTCTCCAAGCATGAGGGTATTCTGTTCTTCCTCTGCCTACCTGCACATGACATCAAGATTTTAGTTCAAGTACAAACAGATATGTAAGGTACATAAAAAACAATACAACACATGTAAGTTAGTAAATGTACCCTGACACAACCATCAGCTTTTGTCCTGGCTCTAATTACCCATGGACATCCTTTAGCCAAACAATGATCCCTGAATCTTGATTTGTCTGATTTTTCAGTGCCAAGCTCAAACTCATTCACTATAGCATGCTGCCTAATTGGCAATCTAAAATCCACCATGTTAGGATAGATTGTCCCCACCCTCATATCTGGGTTGTCCCTATCCCACTCAATTACTGGCTCTAAAGGGTCCTTGTCATCAACATTAATTCCTGCTTCATGCATTTCTTCCTGTACATCAGGAGGAATGTCAGGAATAGCACTTTCTTCTACTGCTGCCTCATCTGCTGCTTTGAAGCCCATTGCCTCATAAACCATATCCTCATCAGCCAGAACATAAGGTTCACCATCTTGTTTAGTATCAGGCAGTATTATCAAAGTACTCCAATCAACAATTTCTGCTTGTGCTTGCTGATGCTGTGCTAGAGAGGTACAAGTTTCACCTACACCTTCATTTGTTACACTAGAAGTACCTACAGACCCTGCCCAATTGTGCACATTCTGGTACCCTCCATTCCATTTGTCAACAACTTCTACCCTAACATTTGCTACTCCTTCATTACATATGTGCTTAATCATAGATTCAAACTGCTCATTTGTTCTAACCTTCCACTCAACTTCACTATCAACATCCATAGACCACACTGAAATTGTTTAAGTAGATCCCCAGTATATCTTGCTAGCCATATCAACCTCAAATTTATCTAGATTGTAGCCACTGCATCTATCAACCCACAACACATGTTCTTGTTCATCCATGTCTACAATACCATACTCCGCATTTGCCTTAAATTTTTCAACCTTAACCACTATTCTAAACACATTGCCAGGATCAATCCTGGCATAATCATGAACATAAGAAAATGCGGAGTTAGAAACATCCAACTCCCCTTTGAGCCTGACACTACATCAGTGAGGAGGGGGATGGTTTGCTTACCACGGAGTAGGCTCCATTGTTGAGCCCTTGCACATGGGGATGCGTAAGATCCCAGCAGCGGTCACTCAGATCTATCACCCGCCGCCACTGCTATAGCCGCCACCACCGCATCCGCCGCCGCCGCTGCCGCTAGTCGCACTTAGGGTTCCATTGTCATTGGGGATGTAGGGAGGAAGAAGAATGGGGAATGGGGATGGCATCGGGCTCTGTCGTGGGGGAGTTAACTGAGCCAAATGGGGAGGGCAAGCCAGTCTTTTGGCAAGCATTAGACACGCTGGTGCGGGGATGTGGCACGCCACATCATTAATAGTGTCAAATTCGTTGCGTCGTTTGATTCACGGTGGAAAAAAACATAGAAGCTCCCGTAAAAGTGGCAAATGAAGAGGTGCCATCCATAAGGATGGCAAATATGTAAATATCCCACGCCAAGAGAGGCCTCCTAGGTAGGTTATCCACCCATGGCCATAGGCTGGCGTGGTGGCCAAAATGGGCTCAGCCCACTTCAGTTTGTATGGTTTCATCATTTATTTATTTGATTACTTTGTCCATCATGAGGATAGGTGGTAAATTAGCGATCATGATGATGAACAGTTACTGAATTTGTCATACTATCTTTTGTTCATGCTGTCCAACAATGGATGTGTTCCAGTAGATTTCAGTAGCGCAGAGTTCAAAGTTGATGCCTATTCTAACTAAGCACACTGTTGTAAATGTAATGTAACTGATCCTAGAAATAACAGGTATCTTGGAGGAGTACTAGGTAGTGTTAGAGCTATCTGATCTTGAGCACACACTGGTCAACCTATCCACCCAACCGAATCCATCTGTCACTGCAGGCACCTCCTCAAGTATTTCCTGCAAGTTGTTTCTGTTTGGTGAGATGTTTAGACTTGAGCTTAATCTATTACTGCCAATGAATGACTTTCAGTCTCAAGGCTATTAGTCTTAAGGATTCTTTTGCTTCAATTATTTCCAATTTAAAAGGTTCACAATGGTTACCTGTCGGGTCCATAGACTCAGGGTCCCCAACAGGACCGGTTCCCACAATAGTTGACCAAGCAGGAGGCACGACAGCAGTGGGCAACTAGGCCGGACCAGCCACACGCATGCGGATCAAAAGCCACAGCCCAGTCACTGACCAGGTCTCCTGACCTAGAGGCCCGCTTGCCGACCAGACGGATGGGCCCCATGAGAGGTGGGACCACAGTCCGACCCCGACCAAGGGCTCCCGACTAGCTCCACTTGGCTGGGTGCCCCTGACCCGCACTCCCAACCTGGCTATCCGACCAAGTCTCCATTGTACCGCAGTGTTGACCCCTGACCAGGGACTGCCACCCTGTGTGGGCCCTGGGAGCAGGTGGAGCGGATAGCGACGCAACACCCGAGTCACCTGCCCGTACATAGAACCGTACCGCAACACGCCCCGTGCACGTTTGCGCAACGGTGCCGTACACCTACCTGCTATGGCATGATGGCTCAACGCTATGGTATGATGGCCTGACACTACGGTATGATGGCCTGACACTATGGTATGATGGCCTGACATAGCGAGAGGATGACCAGATGAGGCGGACAGGGATCGAGGATGGAAGGCATGCAATATCCGCCGGACGCAGGACTCGACAAGCTAGGTAGCATCCATATACCAACCCTTTGACTTTCTTTTGACCTATAATGGCCGCCCACTTATGTTATAAAAGGGCATGGACCCATTCTTCCACAGAGATGGGCGAAACAGCGCACACGCTCACATAGGAGACACTCCACACCTATAACGCACGACACTCCCAACACTTAGCTCCCATCTGGGCTTTGTCCACACCGAGGCACACACACCCCCTTTCTTCCTCCTCTTGTTTGTACCCCCACTGCAAACTCTGAGCACCTGGGCTTAGGAATAAAGTCGATGACCGACCCGCAAACTGGACGTAGGACACGTTGTCCAAACCAATATAAATCCTATGTTATTGAGTGCTAGGTCATATTCGGTATAACATGCGGCAAAACTACGTATATTTACTTGGCGGCCAGATTACCCGCTGATAGCTGGTGCTCTCTGTGGGGAAGACGTTGTTGCGTTCTCATTTTTTAGGTTATCGAATGGCCCATCTCGCCTTCACCACCGGCTCGGCGAGCGTCAGTGACACGATCCATTTCAGCTCACTGGAGTTCCCCGCTCCCGCTCTTGGTGGGACATGGGTTCCGCCGGTGTTCGCACCACTCTAGGCCTTCCACTTCGGAAGCCTAGAATTTACCGCTGACCATCTCGGCGTACTTTGTCTTCACGAGGCGGCAAAACCCCTGGCATCTTCGGGAAAGGTGTCTCACATCTCCGCCGGCGAGCCGCTCAGCAACCTCGACATGGAAGCCCTTGTGCTCCGCATTGAGTCCATGTTGGGCGCCAGCCCCATAGCTAACTACGTGGATGCCATGATGCGTTCACTCATCAGCACCTTCAGCCAGCTATCTGGAGGACCCATGCTATCCCTGCCATGCCTACCATGAGGATTCTTTCCCTTCGGCCTATTGTCCCTAGTGGACGCCTATGTGCGGGGCCTCCGTAGAGTCGTGGCACCATTTCCCCCTCCGTACGAGTACGTGGGGATGGTAGACTACGCCCCTGCCTCATTTCTTGAGCTCCCCTGCGACGAGACGCTTGAGAGCGACAATTCCACTAATGGCGACGCGATGTCGCTCGATCATCCTTCGTCCCGGGAGTGCGCCATGGCGGATGTCCCGGAACCGGTTCCCGAGGTGGCAGAGTTCGCTGAGACTCACACCCCGCTGAACCATCGCGCGGAAGCGCTTGTGCAGGCTTAGGCCCATGGGGATGCGCTTCGGCGATGCCCGCCAGATGCGCAGTCGCCGCCGCCACCAATGCACCTAGTGTACCGCTCTATGCCGCACGTGTGTAACCTAGGAAGCGGGGTCCAGGGACACGCCTGTCAGGTCCAACGCAACATCACGACTGGAGGGGATGATCCCCCACATTTTGCTCGGGCTGGGCAGAACATCGCTGCTGTGGCGGTACTTCTGCGTAGCCTTCTAGAGCCAGCTGACCCCAAGGAGCAAGCCATCCACCGCAACCTCTGGGCACTAGTGGAAATAGCCACTGTACAATAGGCGGAGGGCTCCGCCTCATGTCAGCGGCACGTGGTCTCTTGCCCCACGGCGGTGGCAGGAGGCAATTCGGTCGAACCCTTCGGTTCACTCTCCTCCACAACCACATCGTGCTGTGCGCTGCGTCGTGACAGCGCCTTAGCTTGACCCTACACCGGCACCTAGTCCACAACATCAGGCTGTGCAGGAACGAGTTGGGCCAAACTGCGATGCACGAAGCGTGATCTAAGCTCGACGTCTAGCGTGCCACGAGGCCGACGTCAATCACATGGTGGCAAAAGCAGATGATGAGGAACTCGACCGCTCTGACGAGGAGCGGGAGGACGTGCAACCCAGACGCGCCCGCCGCAATGCTCAAAGTTCTAGCCCGGATGGACCTGGACCATAGTCCTTCAGGCGCGCTATCCGGAAAGCGCCTTTCCCACAGCGTTTCCGGCCACCCACCAATGACGTCAAATACACTAGGGAGACAAACCCGAGTGTGTGGCTCGAAGACTACCGACTCGCCTGTCAAGCCGGTGGTGCCCGCGATGACCTCTTCATTGTCTAGTACCTTCCCATCTGCCTAGGGGAGTTTGTCTAGGCCTGGCTCGAGTTCCTCCCACCCGACAGCATCCACGACTGGGCAGACCTCAAGAAGGTCTTCATAGGGAACTTCTAGGGGACCTACATCCGCCCGGGCAACACCTGGGATCTCAAAAGTTGCAAGCAAGAGCCCGACAAGTGTCGGCCATACATCCCCCGGGCCTGTTGAAACATCAGTTTCTAACAAGGGTGAGAAGTGGGCGGAGGCCTTCGTCTTAGGTCAGGGTCTCCGCCCAAGATGGGCGGAGGCCAGCCTCCGCCTAAGATGGGCGGAGGTCCCTAAACGCAGCGCACTCCTGTCGGACAAAATCCTTTGTCGGAGGCTCCAGACAGAAGGTCGCTAAACAAGGGATTCAGTAGGCTATGGCAAAGTGGGAGTAAGAAAGGGGCGGAGGCCTTCAACTTTGGCTGAGACTTCGGTCTCTAGCTTCGATAGAGGCACTGCCTGAAAGAGAGAATGAGGATCAAATACAGACTCACAAGAACTAGGGTTTCATTCATTCATTTTCCAGCCCCCTGCACGGTTACAAGTGCTCCCTATTTATAGGGCTCAACTACCACTTTACAGAGTTTACAACAGTGCCCCTCAACTGCTACGGTACATTCCAGGAATATTCCAGCCCTAGTATCTAACCTTAGGGGTGTTCTCATCACACCGTCTCACAATGTCTTCACCTTGGGCCTAAGCCGACACCCACTGGAGGCCCATCAACTGTCCTCACGTATGCCTTGCTGACTTGATCGTCCCACACCTTGGTGGGCCTCCAACGCCTCGGGGAACACCTTCGCCATGATCACTGCACTAGGCATCTATTGTCTCGGGGAGAGCCTCCGCCGTCCTAGGGAGAAACTCTACCGTTATTCTTGTACTAGGCCTCCACCGTCTTGGGAAGAGCCTCCGCCGGCCGGGCCTCCGCCGTCTTGGGGAGAGCCTCCGCCGGCTAGGCCTCCACTGTCTTGGGGGGAAGCCTTCGCCGGCTCGGCCTCCGCTGTCTTGGGGAGAGCCTCCACCGGCTAAGCCTCCGCCATCTTGGGGAGAGCCTCCGCCGGCTGGGCCTCCACCGTCTTGGGGAGAGCCTCCGCCTGCTAGGCCTCCGCCATCTTGGAGAGAGCCTCTGCCGGCTAGGCCTCCGCCATTATTCCTTCATTAGGCCTCTTCGAGGGGGAGTTGACCCATACTCCATATGGGCTCCCCCAATAGTAGCCCCTCAGCTACTAGGTTATGGACAGTACTACATGACCTGGTAGATGTTCATACAAGAAGAGGCACTATACAACCCATATCTTGGTTGCGAGGATTGCCCTCCGCAACCCGTTCATGCACGCCTCGCTAAAAACTCCATCCCAAAAACCCTGTGGGAAAAAAGGGCACGAAGAAAAGAGCACGTGCATGACTCTAACCTATACATGCACTAATTCCTTAGGCTTTCAGCTCTGGGTGCCTTTATCTTCCAGATTTCTTCATCTATGGCCTTCGGCTCCTTCTGCTGCTTCTATAGCATGGTTCATCGGCTTCGCTCAGTGCTCTGGTCTTCATTTCTGGGACCTTCACGATGCGTAGGTCTGTATCCTTGAGGCCTTTGCTTCTGATGTCTTTTTGGCGCGCAGGTGTGTCTCCAAGGCCTGATTGTATGAGCCTTCGTCTGTGTCTCTTCTCGGTGCAGAGGTCTTCACCTTCGGGTCTTTCGCCATTGGTGTCATCTTGGCGTGTGGGTCTCCGCCTCCGAGGCCTCCCTAGGTCTTTATCTCTGGGGTCTTCGCCTCTAGTGCCTTCATGATGCGCAGGCCTTTGCTTCCAAAGCCTTCGTAGGTGTTCATCTTTGAGGTCTTTACCTCTGAGTCTGGTATCATCTTGGCATGCTGGCCTCCGTAGGCCTTCAACTTTTCTTCGAGCGGAGGTCTTCATCTCCGATCCTTCTTTGGGTGGAGGTCTTCGACTTTTCTTCGGGCGGAGGTCTTCATCTCCGATCCTTCTTTGGGTGGAGGTCTTCGTCTTTTCTTCAGGCGGAGGTCTTTGTCTCTGATCCTTCTTTGGGTGGAGGCCTTCGTCTTTTCTTCAGGCGGAGGTCTTCATCTCCGATCCTTCTTTGGGTGGAGGTCTTCGTCTTTTCTTCAGGTGGAGGTCTTCGTCTTCGATCCTTCTTTGGGTGGAGGCCTTCAAATAAATCTTCGTTCATGAGCACTAGACAAAAGGCCTCACGCTCCTGAGTGGTTGGTCCTCCGGTGCACTCCCCTAGCCCCTCTTGGCTGGCGTTTGTGGCCAAGTTTTTAGCCGCGATTGGTGTAGTCGACGTAGTCGTAGTAGTCGAGGTAGGTGTTCAGAACCAAGTTTGCCGATGTAGACGTCGATGAAGGTGTTGTAGAACTTGGTGTTGAAGGTGTCGACGGAGGTTCTTGAGCCATATTGCAAAAGTTGTTTGACAGAGGCGATGTTGTTGTACACGATGAAGGTGTCGATGAAGCCCCTCATGCCGTCGCGTTGGCGGAGGCTAGTTATCATGGTTTTGCCGAAGGTCCTCCTGCAAAGCTACATGGCGAAGGCCAAAAGGTGTTTTTGGCGGAGGCGATGTTGGTGAAGTTACCGAAGATGGTTGCGGAGCCCCTCATGCCAAAGAGCTTGGCGAAGGCGATGCCTACATAGACGCCGACGCCGCTTGTCGAAGGCTGGAGAAGTCGTAAAAATGCAACTGAGTTGATCTCCTGCATTTTTAGGGACTTAGGTTGGGCATTATAGCTTCGTCGAATATCGACTTGCTTTGCAAGTCTTTCGACACCCGGAAAGGCACGGGCTTTCCCACTAGCTGCAAAAGATGGTTAGTCATTTATATGATACGTGAAGGTAGCACGAGAGCCTTAGCTCCGTGACCTAGTGCCCGTGTTGGTTCAAGATTTCTTCTAGGATTTGATGTCTCAGCACGACAGCCTTAGCTTCGTGACCTGGTGCCCGTGTTGTTTCAGGACTTCTTCCAGGATTTTGATGTCTCAGCACAACAGCCTTAGCTTCGAGACCTGGTGCCCGTGTTGTTTCAGGACTTCTTCCAGGATTTTGATGCATAGAGTCATGGCGCCCGTGTATTCTTGGGACTTCTTTCGGGTGGCCCGGGCCATGCATTGCAATGTACTTACGCAATATATGTATGCGATGATGAGAATGATAGCATTTGCGCAAAAATATTTAAAAGGTGTAAAGTTATTATGCATCCTGCAAAAATGATGGTAAAGTTTGAATAAAAGATAAGCTCTGCATTATATGAGAGGGTTATAGTTCAGATAGCTTGCGAAGGCTGCCATTTGAGGACCTGCACGGGTATGGACGTAACTATTATTGAATATATAAGTAATCAGTTCCTTACGAAGGTTAGACAAAATAACATTGGGTTGATGAATATTAATATGTTATAAATACTTTAAGGAAGAGATTGAACAACGCCACCTGCAAAAATGAGGGAAAGTGTTAGCGTTAGAGGGCTCAAAGGTTTAGTCACTGCCGAAGGTGTAATGCTGATGGAAACCAACTAACTGACGAAGGCCACTGACTGACAAAGTTTGCTAACTGTCGAAGGCCTATGACTGATGGAGGTTGCTAAAAACCAATAATAGGTGAAGTCCACTAACTCATGAAGACCATGACTGTCGAAGGCCCAAACTTACGAAGGCCAAAGACTGACGAAGGTTGTTAACTGATCGAAGGCTGATCATTGACTGATGACGGAGGCTGCTGACTGATCGAAGGCTGCCCACTGACTAATGATGGAGGTTGCACTGATCGAAGGCTGCCCACTGACTGATGACGGAGGCTGCACTGATCGAAGGCTGCCCACTGACTGATGACGGAGGCTGCTCTGATCGAAGGCTGCCCACTGACTGATGACGGAGGCTGCACTGATCGAAGGCTGCCCACTGACTGATGATGGAGGGTGCTCTGATCGAAGGCTGCCCACTGACTGATGACGGAGGCTGCTGACTGATCGAAGGCTGCCCACTGACTGATGACGGAGGCTGCTCTGATCGAAGGCTGAGTTTTATGGGGACTACTAACTAATGTACCCTAATGTATTTTGAGATGGTGAAAACGTTCATACAGCAAGACAAATGTGCTCTATATGAGGGATTAGGTTGGGATGATAAGAGATACTTATAGTGCTGGTGACCTGCATGTTAGTAAAAAAAAAAGATTCGACAAAAGTTAAAAATTATTTTAAGTTTAGCTGGGCCTGGGCCAAGCATGTATAGCCACTCAGGCCATGCTTTTGATGTGGCGAAGGCTGCAACAACTTTTTTGGTCACATTGGTGACAAGTTGTACATGAACGTTGGTTTACGAAATTTGCCTCGAGAGGCAAAGGTTAGACCAAGAATGTGTAAAAATAAATAACAAGGGCGAATTTTGTTAGGATTATAAGCTGATGAAAAGTATTCTCTTATACTATTTTGACACCTTTGGTGTTGTAGTTCAAGAATTCGAAGTTGCAAAAAGATAAGCAACCTAAACCATGGCCGGAGGTTAGCGTATAGATAAATGGATGAAATATATCATATACGAAGGTACATGTGTTCGAAAAATTCTTTGGCCTTCGCCGTGTGGTTTCGATAAACAGCAATAATGATTATTTTATTTAAATTTGCATGCATACTGGATTATGTTATGAGATCGGAAGGTAAAGGGCTTGAGTCCCACGTAAATGTAACGTACAACTTTTGCAGAAGAGTTTAGATGGGTGGCCGAGTTACTTAGCTGCGGTTTGCGTCGGAGGTCAAGTCCTTCGTTGCCAACATGCTGGGCCGGCAGCTGCGGATAAAATCAGTTGGCCCCCTTCACTTCTTGACGTGGCTGGAGTTGTTCCGGAGTTGTGGCGAAGGATGCAGCCTCCGCGCCCGCGCGGAGGTCGCTGGGCCGAAGCCTTCGTGTACTGGTTCTTTTTGGTTGTGCCGACGGCTTCTTGGGCGATGCGATGCCAGCCTTTGGGCTTGCGTTCTGGCCGGCGTAGACGCTAAGTACGACGGCCGCGTGGAGTTGCTGTTAGGTCTGCGTGCCCACGTCTTGCCCTGGCCATGCTCCAGGATGGGAGAGAGAGCGTAGATGACTCCTGAATTTGCTCAATCCAAATAGAAGCTAGCTTGTGTTCCTGCTGGTTAGCTAGCACAGAGAAGAAATTTCTCACACAGAGGTTGAGATATACGTTCGTGATATATATTTTTTATAGAAAAAGCTGCCGGAGGCTTAAGGTGATGTGACGATGGCCTTGAAGAAAAATTCCAGTGAAACTTTCTGAAGGCTTCCAAAGAAACCAGGATAATGACGAAGGCTCATCATGGTGAGAAATTCCATTTCCCCATAACTTCTGAAAGCACCAGAAAAACCGAAAGAGCCTTGGCAAACAACTGCGAAGGTTCCAGCGGCAATGAATCGGCGGAGGTCCGGCTCCAACATTACAGATTGAAGAGAATTCCAGCAGTCTTGACAGAGTGATGAAGGTTCGGACTCTGACCGAGTGATAGAGGCTCCAGCTCTCACATAATAGCTTCACTTCCAAGCTGATGGAAAAACTGAATTCAACCCCGATTGATGGAAATTCTTGGTTCAGCAGCAACTAGCTTCCAATGAAAGTACGAGAGTGAAGGTGATAGCCTCCCATGGAGATTTGAGCTCAGATGGAAAATTGATGAATTACATCAAACTCCATAGCTCAGAATAAGTATGTGCTCTAGTCCAGCTTTGCATGAGGTCATGAGATTCAAGAGGTCTTCGCTCAGGATCAGGAGTGAGACTTTGCTAGAGCCTTCGTGAGCACCAATCCATTGGTGGGATAATACAAATAAGAAATGATCTGGTTCAAACGAGCAGCTTCGGGAGACCAGATCACCTTCGCCAAAATCAGGAGCATCGCTTGCATGAGCTGGCTTTACCATTCAATAATGATAACCTGCACCTGTGCCGAAGGCAACTTTGTTCGGCTGGATCGGGATTCAGTCTCCGTGCGGATGACGCTGGAACAGACCGCCGGAAGGCGACCACCTTGCCAGCATCACCCGGGCAGCCTGTGGAGCGAGCAGCAGATCGGGGCCGGAGTTGTTCGTGAGTCCGCGGCGAAGGGCGCAGCCTCCGCGCGGGCGGTAGGACGATCGCGAGGACCGTTGGAAGACTGACGTCGGAGGTCGGAGGCCCTGCATTTGCTCAACCAAAAGACTTGTGCACCTGACGGTTACTGTAGCTCCAGAGCTGACGCCAGAGCAATAGTTGAGCTTTGGACGTTGCTTGTTGGAGCTTTTCCTAGGAAGCTTGCCTACAATAAATCTGCTGCTTTGCTATCATAGACAAAGGTTAGTGAATCATTGCATATTTTAGTGCATCTAGGTGCAACATGACTGTAATCAGAGTAGGTGTGTGCAGAGTAACGGCGAAACAATAATTACTTGGATGGCCAGATCGGGGTATGTATTCATGACTTATCTGAACTGTAGTAGGCTGAAGCCTTTGTGCAAGGGCTGTACACCACGAGGCTGTCGAAGGCTATCAGATGGATGCCGAAGGCTTGGTGCGAAGGCTCGACATCCGGAGGTCTTTCGGGGATTTTTTAAGTTGGCGACTGAACAAAGTTCCAACTGTCAACTCAGAGAAAAGTTTTCGATGGTTCCAACTCGTAACTCTTGAAATATTTCGTGCCGAGCACGGTGGGCACCACTTTTGAAACATTGGTTTCTAACAAGGGTGAGAAGTGGGCGGAGGCCTTCATCTTAGGTCGGGGTCTCCGCCCGAGATGGGCGGAGGTCCCTGAACGCAGCGCACTCCTGTCGGACAAAATCCTCTGTCGGAGGCTCTAGACAGAAGGTCACTAAACGAGGGATTCAGTAGGCTGTGGCAAAGTGGGAGTAAGAAAGGGGCGGAGGCCTTCGACTTTGGCCGAGGCTCCGGTCTCTAGCTTCGGCAGAGGCACTGCCTGAAAGAGAGAATGAGGATCAAATACAGACTCACAAGAACTAGGGTTTCATTCATTCATTTTCCAGCCCCCCCCCCCCCCCCCCCCCGCACGGTTACAAGTGCTCCCTATTTATAGGGCTCAACTACCACTTTACAGAGTTTACAATAGTGCCCCTCAACTGCTACGGTACATTCCAGGAATATTCCAGCCCTAGTATCTAACCTCAGGGGTGTTCTCATCACACCGTCTCGCGATGTCTTCACCTTGGGCCTAAGCCGACACCCACTGGAGGCCCATCAACTGTCCTCACGTATGCCTTGCTGACTCGATCGTCCCGCACCTTGGTGGGCCTCCGACGCCTCGGGGAACACCTTCGCCATGATCACTGCACTAGGCATCCGTTGTCCCGGGGAGAGCCTCCGCCGTCCCAGGGAGAAACTCCACCGTCATTCTTGTACTAGGCCTCCGCCGTCTTGGGAAGAGCCTCCGCCGGCTGGGCCTCCGCCGTCTTGGGGAGAGCCTTCGCCGGCTGGGCCTCCGCCGTCTTGGGGGGAAGCCTTCGCCGGCTGGGCCTCCGCCGTCTTGGGGAGAGCCTCCACCGGCTAAGCCTCCGCCGGCCGGGCCTCCGCCGTCTTGGGGAGAGCCTCCGCCTGCTAGGCCTCCGCCGTCTTGGGGAGAGCCTCCGCCGGCTAGGCCTCCGCCATTATTCCTTCATCAGGCCTCTTCGAGGGGGAGTTGACCCATACTCCGTATGGGCTCCCCCAACAGGGCCCACTGATGACTTGTATGGACCCACTCAAGGGGACATACTTGTAACCGATCCGGACATGGAGACTACGCTACAGGGCTACGTAGACTACATGGACTCCAGAAGGACTAGTTGGGCATTAGGAAACTACTTTGCCGAGTTGGAGTAGGACTATGTAACTGTGTTCAACTAGGACTCTTGTACTCAAACTACCCTGTAACCCTGCTCCCCCGCCTATATAAGGGCGGGCAGGGACCCCCTCAAAACAACTCGAAGGCAATACAATGCCATCAACACACACGACATAGGGTATTACGCGATCTAGCGGGCCGAACCTGTCTAAATTGCGTTCCTGCGTCACTATCGACTCCTTGATTTCGGCGACACCCACCAACCAAAACACTATCTCGGGTACTCTCTTGATAGGTTGCTAGGTTAAAACACCGACAGCTGACGCGCCAGGTAGGGGCAGTCGCCGAAATTCTCTGCGCGAGATCGATGGCTCCAATCGTCATCAAGCCTGCGTTCGCTTTTGAAGCGGGCGCAACCTTCATCTTTGGCTCCTGGCTCTGCGTCGCTGACGGCATTGGAGGTTTCCAACGTTCCATCATCAAAGACCAGGAGAAGAAGCATCTCAATGAAAACTCTCTTTGACAAGAAGCAGAAGATCTCATCGAGAAAATCGAAATTTTCGATCTGAACAACACCTAGTTCGACTACAACTCAGACTCGACCACGGCTCGGACTAGTCCGTGTGAGCTGGCAACCAAGCCTTCACGCGGACCGACTACAATTCCAAGTTGTTTTCCACTCGGACTCCGAAACGCAGCCACGGTCCATCAATGAACTCTATCGAAAGTCCAGTCCGGACTGGAGTCAGTTGAGGACTGACTATGGCTCGGACTCTACTGAAGAATACACCTTATCAGGCCCGGCACAGGGTCTGGTAATCACATCAACTCCGCAAGGCAGGTTCGTCTACTGGCCAGGGATGAAACCATCTTTCCTCACCCAGGACTACGAGTCACGCCTAATCGCTCACTTGGATATCCTCCCATATCAAGAGGGTACTCCATTGTCTCAAATCCGTGAAGAAGGTGGCTCCACAGAGATCGCAACAGAAAGCTCTAGAAGTTACTCCCCGGACAGAGAACTCTTCATCGTTATTTCACCAAATAATGCGATGGGTACTAGCAATCAACGGGAAAGAACTCCTCTACGGATTGGACAACTCGCAGAAGTCTCCCAAGATGAGCTATCGGCTAACGCTCCAGAAGGCGAGACTAGCGAACAAAGAACTTAAAGAAGAGCAAGGAATACTCAAAGAGCAGAACGTCGCCGACTACTGGCGGCAAACTTCCCTGTTGTAAACCTCGACAGAGCATTCGAGGCAGTTCAAGCACGAGAACACAATACTCCACTTGCAGCCGTTGCATCGATCAACCTCCTGACAACGCTCATGCCGCAAGATAGGGTCAGTCAACTAATCGGGCAACTGACAGAACATACATACAGGCTACTCGACAGGGAAGCACCTATTCCATCTGTACCCCACAACCAGAGTCAACGTGAAGGAAGCAGAGACGGTGGAAGACAATCAAACCAACACGGTGGTGCACCCGAAGGTCCCAGGCGAAGCCGCGATGTAGCCGAAGAACCAAGGCCAAACAGAGATGCACGCGAAGTCCCAAGACGAGACACAGACGGGGGTGAAGGTAGTCGCACGGCCTCTGCAGAAGGTCCGCGTCACCGCAAGGCTAACCCAGATCCCTTGTACATAAGCGATCTCAGGGACATACTGAATCAAAACCGTGATGCCTGAGATATAATCAACAACCGCCGTCGTGAGCATGAAGGGAACGTCAACGACTACTTTCCTGCCTTCACATCACGGATCATGAAGACTACTCTTCCAGAAAAATTCAAACCAATGGGCATCACCAAGTACGATGGCAAAAAGACCCAGTCCAATGGCTCAGATGCTACTCACTAGCAGTCCAAGCTGCAGGAGGGAACGATGATACAAAAGTCATCCATTTCCCCATATGCATGGAACCCGCGCCATTAACTTGGCTCGAATCTTTGAAGCCTGGATCCATTGAGTCCTGGGAAGACCTGAAGGACATCTTCAAAAATAACTACGCTGGGTCGATGTCACGACCTGGCAACAGAGTCGACTTGTCTCAGGTCAAACAGGAGAAAGGTGAAACCCTGCGAAGCTACTTACGCCGATTCTTCGAGAAGAAGGCTACGATAGTCGACATCTCAGAGGGGGACGTCATTGAATGCTTTCAAAACGGCCTCTGGGATCGACGCACGTATCAAGACTTTGGCAGACGACGCCCGACTACTGTCAAGGATCTCAAGGTTATGGTTCAATCATGGGCGGATGAAGAAGACAAAGAGTGTGAAAGGTTTGACTCATTCCGCAATCGCGGACATGACAACAACAATCAGAGTAATAACCAAAATCAGGACAAAAATCACAACAGCGATAGTCGGAACAACTACTCGGGCAACCACAACCGCAAGCGCAAGCCCGACAACACTATCGCGGTGATGTCAAACTCAAACAAGAAAGGCCAAAACAAACGCAATGATGGTCCTTCATTCAACGAACTACTCAAGAAGCAATGCCCATGGCACCCCAACAGCAAGGACTCTGCAATAGATTGCTACAGCCTTCGCAGAGTCATGCAAGACTTACCCGAGCCTCCTCCGCCTAATGACAACAACAATGGCAACAACCACCGCAAGGACAAAGGTAAGGGTAAGATGGATGAAGCCGAGGACGTTGAGGACAAGTTCCAGACTGCGTCAAAAACCGTCAACGTCATCTTCGGCGGAATTCCAGGTACCGCCTCCAAGCGGTCCAACAAGCTAGTACTCACAGAGATCATGGCTATTGAGCCAGCGGCTCCCACACCACTCAAATGGTTTGAGGTACCCATCACCTTCAGCAGGATGGATCAATGGACTAGTTTCTTAGAGCCAGGTCGTTTCCCTCTGGTACTCGATCCAGTTGTCGCAGTCTCAAGACTAACCAAAGTACACATCGATGGCGGCAGCGGACTCAATGTCATTTTCGCCAAAACTCTGAGGAAAATGTGCCTGGACATCACTGATATGCTTACTCCAACGGACTTACCCTTCTATGAATCGTCCCAAGCAACGCTGCCATCCCTTTAGGACAAGTCGTCCTACCAGTCACCTTCGGCACCAAAGAACACTATCGTATAGAGTACATCAGGTTCGAGGTGGCTGACTTCAAGACTTCATATCATGCCATCCTAGGTAGACCAGCTCTGGCCAAGTTCATGGCCATACCCCACTACGTGTATCTGCTACTTAAGATGCCAGGTTCAAAAGGAGAATTATCTCTTCGCGGAGACCTGAGATGATCCTACGGGTGCGATACGAAAGCTGTTGAGATAGCTGCGACTAGTCAAGTATCCAGCCCAATGCAACAAGTCATCACCACATCAAAGAAGCTTACCCCGGCTGAACTCGAAATCCCAGAGAACAAGTCGGGGGCAAACAAAGTCAAGCCAGCAACAGACAAGGACTTCAAAGCCATTGACCTTGAGACTGGCGACTCATCAAAGACGGCCCTGATCAGAACAGGGCTCCACCCCAAATAGAAAAGCGCGCTCGTCAGCTTCCTCCGGGCAAACCGAGACATCTTCGCGTGGAAACCGGTTGATATGCCAGGTGTGCCCAAGGAACTGATCGAGCACTCACTCAATATTGATCCCAAAGCTACTCCAAAGAGACAGCGACTACGAAGATTCGCTCAAGATAGAAGAGATGCAATCAAAAAGGAGCTGGCCAAACTACTCGCGGCGGGCTTCATCAAAGAAGTTTTCCACCCCGACTGGTTAGCCAATCTAGTTCTCGTTCACAAGAAGAACAACAACGAGTGGAGGATGTGTGTCGACTACCCAGACCTCAACAAGCATTGCCCCAAGGATCCCTTCGAGCTACCCAGAATCGACCAAGTAGTCGACTCCACAGCTGGGTGTGCACTACGTTGTTTCCTCGACTGCTACTCGGGCTACCATCAAATACACTCAAGGAAGAAGATCAAGCCAAGACATCGTTCATCACCCCGTTTGGAGCATTTTGTTACAGAACAATGTCTTTTGGGTTGAAGAACGCAGGGGCAACATACCAGCGCGCAATCCAAATGTGTTTTGAGAAACAACTACACCGCAACGTAGAAGCCACGTAGACGATGTAGTCGTCAAAACAAGGAATCCAGAAGATCTAATCGTAGACTTGGAGGAAACCTTCACAAGCCTGCGAGCGTTTTGATGGAAACTCAACCTGACAAAGTGCATTTTCGGCGTACCCTCGGGGAAACTACTCGGGTTCATCATTAGCCATTGTGGCATTGAGGCTAACCCAGAGAAGATTTATGCAATCACTAATATGCAAGCGCCAGCCGGCATCAAAGACGTGTAGAAGCTTATAGGCTACATGGCAGCCCTTAATCAATTTATTTCAAGACTTGGAGAACGAGGTTTACCCTTCTTCAAGCTACTCAAACGACAAGACAAGTTTCAATGGACAGATGAGGTAGAAAAGGCTCTCTTGTAGCTGAAAGACTTCTTGTCAAAGCCACCAATCCTCATGGCTCCAACACCAAATGAAGACTTGCTCTTGTACATCGCTGTGACTACTCACGTCGTCAACACAGCCATAATAGTCGAAAGGTCTGAACCAGGCCACGCCTACAAAGTTCAGAGACCAGTCTACTTCATCAGTGAAGTACTCTTTGATTCCAAGACCCGGTATCCACCGGTCCAAAAGCTACTCTACGCGATACTTCTCACTTCGTGGAAACTGAGACACTACTTCCAAGAACACAGCATATCCGTCGTCACCGACTTCCCACTCGGCGAAATCCTTCACAACAGGGATGCCACGGGTAGAGTCTCAATGTGGGCGGTGGAGCTCGGAGCGCTATCCTTGGATTTTAAACTCAGAACAACAATTAAGTCCCAAGCTCTAGTCGACTTCATGGCAGAGTGGAGGGAGAATCAATTGCCTACTTCGGTAGAAAGACCCGAACACTGGGTCATGTACTTCGACGGATTGCTCAAGCTTGAGGGAGCCGGCGCAGGAGTACTCTTGATATCCCCAAAAGGCGAACAACTCAAATACGTCCTACAGATCTTTTGGGAAGCATTAAACAATGAAGCCGAGTACGACGCTTTGCTACACGGCTTGCACCTAGCAGTCTCATTGGGCATCAAGAGGTAGTCTACGTCGACTCACTCATAGTCATCAACCAAGTCAATGACAAGTGGGATCGTAACAAAGAAAACATGGACGCATACTGCAAGGAAGTCTGCAAGCTAGAGAACAAGTTCTCAGGCCTCGAGTTTCATCACATCATTCGCGACAACAATGTTGCTGCTAACGTCCTATCCAAAATGGGATCAACACGCGCGGAAGTCCCAACAGGCATCTTCGTCCACGAACTCCGAAAACCGTCGATAACGAAACAAGCAACTCCAGCAGCTATCAACAAGGAACCTCCAGGCCCTGACCGAGAGATCATGATGATCAAAGTCTACTAGAGGACCCCGTTCATCGACTACATCAAGGAACACAAGCTACCCTTTGACAAAAATCAAGTGGAACAAGTCTTGCGATGAGGCAAAAGCTATGTACTAGTCGGAGATCAACACTATAGAAGAGGCGCGTCCTCGGGAGTACTCATGAAGTGCGTTACTCGCGAAGATGACAAAGATATTTTGGAGGAAATACATAAAGGAAATGTGGAAATCACGCATCATCACGCACAATAGTAGGCAAGGCTTTCAGAGCAGGCTTCTACTAGCCAATGGCGCTGGCAGACGTGGAGGAACTAGTCCGTAGATGTCAAGGTTGTCAGTTCTTCGCCAAACAGCAACACGTCCCTGCCTACAAACTCATTACAATACCTCCAACATGGCCCTTCACATGTTGGGGGCTCGACATGATTGGACCAGTTCCAATAGCTCCAGGAGGATTCAACCAAGTACTCATGGCCATCGACAAGTTCACCAAGTGGATTAAAGTTAAACCTGTCACTTGTCCCAAGGTTGACAGAGTTCTCGACTTCCTGGACGAGATTGTACACCGCTACGGCTTTCTCAACGGAATCATCATAGACTTGGGTTCAAATTTCAACAATCGCGAGTTCTGGGAGTACTGCGAGAATAGCGGGATCGATGTTCGATATGTTTCTATCGCTCACCCTCGAGCCAACGGCCAGGTGGAGTGTGCCAACGGCATGTTACTCAAAGCTCTCAAGAAACGGCTGCAATGTGGCAGAACCGCCTAATCTAATGCCTCACAGGAGTGCTTGTCTTCCATTAGACACTAAGCACTCGAGGGAGAACACTAAATTACTCAGTTCCGTCGAGCACACCCCAGGGGAGAACCCAAAAATCCACATTTTCACTATCAGGATCACAAATGAGAGAATAAAGCTTACATCATTCTTAACCATTTCATACATCACTTTTAGTACAACATCAGAGTATAATAGTTATTGTTATAACAGCGGAATGTACTCGTATTATCAGAGTTATGACAATTTAAATTAACAATGGAATGTAAACATGTGATTAGGATTACAGCGGAAATAAATATCTATTCATGACATGTTGAAGTATTGGTATATAACAACTATGACAACAGATTATAAACTTTCATTTATAAAAACAATTGGTGAGGGTTGTAAACAAAAACTACGATTACAGCGTAAAGGAATCCTCGCTGAGCCCACCAGGAGGTATCCACACACAAGGGTCAGCTCTAGCATCCACCTATCACCTGCAACAGGGGGAATAAAACCATGAGTACTCAATTGTACTCAGCAAGACTTACCCGACAGGAGAAAAGAAAAGACTTCAAGGATATGCAAGGCTATCTGGCTTGTGGATTTATTGCAATTGCAGGAAGCATTACTAAGCGTGCGTCCTTATATTCGATTTTTATTAATAGCCGCATTAGTTCATTAACTAACCATTCTATGTAAGCACCTGTGCTACTTTCACACAGGTGGTAAGCAATCCGATTTCTTTTTCCATCTTTCATCTTCAGTTCTTACTACGGTGCTAGGCACGAAACAAGTCGTACCGGATCGCCTAATGATTCACAAATCAATGCCCCCAGCTAGGTACCTCAAAAACACACGCCCCGCTTGTACCCCGAGCACAAGCAGAACCAACCCATCACTCTCTTGTCCGGGTGTCTAGGTCCCGTCCAAACTGGGACTCCAAGCCCCCGCCCCTAAGTCTCGGACTCAGTGCGGTGCAAGGACCTCCTCCACCAAAAAAAAACCCTAACAGTCGGTCCGGAAAGAGCCGGATCCGCGACAAGAGAGCAACAAGTCTTCCAAGCGCCAATACACAAGTATGTGCTCAGGATAATAAGTTTGTGACCTGCCTAGAGTCTTATGCAATGAACGGTCCTTAACCGACCAGATAGGGAAAGCAGTGTAACTAAGCTATACCCCGTGTCCATGGTGACACAACCTCTTACACCCATCAATACCCAAACCATATCCCTGCCCGGTCACCAATTTCCTTTCTACCATTTTTATATTTTCTAAGTGATAATAATCCAATAATATATTTCCTATATCTCACAAGTGACAGGCAATCACTCGACTTCTACCGGAGTCCTGTAGCATAGCAATCTACACGATCCTGTAATACTAGTAAGACTCATAGGATAAGGATATATATATGCAGGTAGGTTTCAATCAACTTTTTAAAACTTAATACACAAATATAATTTAAACTGCAGAAAGTAGAGGTTATGCACCGGGGCTTGCCTGGGTAAAATATAACCAAAAGTTAGTATTTGCATCTTTAGATCATCCACCATCATCTGAATAGAAAGCCCATTATTTCCTGGAGAGAATACCATTACACCATCTTCGGATTCCCAATCATCTTCCAATTGATCCGTTGGTCCATCATCGTACCTATATGATATGCAATGCGATGCAATGCAAAGACATAATTAATCGACTGCAACGGTGACTTGTAAAATACGATTTACGCCTCTCAAGCTAACGAGCTAGTTCTAGCGATGACCGTACTTGGCTACATATACACGTTGTCGGATAAGACGTTATTTTCCAATAATATTTTAGTTATACAATCCCAAGTTGTTTCTTTATTTCATTCTATCCATTTAACCTTTATTCAGAATAGGGCATCACTATCTATTTAGCAAACAAATTATTCTGGAGCTACAAAAATTATAGTGAGGAGCTAATAATATTAGTAGTTTACTGTCAAATTTTTAGAGTCAACACTATCACCGATTTGTCCCGGAAATTCCTACAAGTTCTCATTTTAACAATATTAAGCATGTTAAAATAATTAGAGAAATCCTAAAAACATACCGAACCTATGCGAACAAAGTACACTATTAGATAGATCATGATTTTAGAAACTTAACAGAACTAGTTTTACAATTTTTTTTGGATTCCTATACCATTTTATATTGATTTTTACAATTTAAACTAGAAACCTGTTTTAAAAAAGCACTTTGAATATAGAAAGGGCCGGCGACAACGGCCCAGCAGCAGTGAAACCGCACGGGCGGGCCAGCAGCAGTGATTACCGCGTGAGCAGCCCAAACGCCCAGTCCACCGACCGGCCCAGCGCGGGGCGCAACGGCGGCCCAGGCGCGGTCGGCGGCAAGCCGGCCCAGTGCGTGGCCTGCCCCAAACCAGAATCTAGCGCAGGTGCTGGCGTTTTGCTAAAAGGACCCTGTTTTTGTTTCTTTTCGCGAAGCTACCGATAGCACTATTCAATTGAGTTAAGAGCTTTATATCAGGAACCCTAGAGTTATTCGAATTCAGAATTTCAAAGGTCCCTGGCCGGACTTACCGAGGCCACGCAACTCCGGCCAAACGCCAGTGTATACGGCCCCTCCGGCGACAACCAACACTACCAAACGACTACACACGTCAAGATCAACCGATCGAGGCATTTCGCACACAAACGGTGCGGTACCGCAGCGAGGACGCGTGCCGTGGTGAGGTACGGCCGCGGGTACATTAATGTCGGTGACAACAGCCCTTCCGGCTGCGCAGCATCACCAAAAACCTCTTCTTAAGTTACTGCTAGCATGCTAGAAGCCTTAGATGCACTAGCACTACTCCCTATCGGCCTAGCCTCGAAAACGGCATCTAAACCGAGCTCACCGGCGGCGGCGAGAGTGTCTTGACGAGCACGAAGCTTAGCTAGTCAAACCGACTACCACAAAAGCAGAAGGACATCACCAGAAACATGTAGGAAGGGCTGGTCGAGGTCGCAATGCTCGGCAAGGTAGTCGACCGCGTGCGCACCAACAGGTTGTGCGCGCCTAGCTTGGCACCGTCGCGTCATGACATCAACGGAGAGTTCGCTGGCCAGACGGAGACGAGCAACGGCACAAGGGAAATGATGTGAGCTCATATGAACAACTAATTGGAACCCCACTGAAGGATAAGACCTCACCCCCAATCGCGCTCTGTTCCAGCGGTGAACTGACCGGCGGCGACTGCTATGCCTCGTGCGCGCCCACTGGTGGATGATTTCCACCATGGTTGACTGCAGTGGCAAGCTAAAGACCTTGGGCACTAGTGCGCGCAAGGAATTGGAGGGAAGCGCTCTGTGCACGATGAATTTTGGGAGGGAAGGAGAGGCGGCCATGGCGACTGGCGATGACGAGATGACTTAAAAGTGCAGAGCAGAGCAGGTCGGTGAGCTAACTGGTCGAGTGATCAAGGCGTGGAGGTAGGGGCGCACAAGACACAACATGACCGACAGGGCACGTCAGTTAGCGCGGACAGCGCCAAGAAGATGTGCATGCGCATGGTCAAGTGCAACAGCCGCAGCAGGGAACACGATGACGTCGAGAACAGGGCGAGTTAGGCGGGTTGAGTAGCCAGGACGAGCTCTACAGTGACCGAGGTGACAGCGCGCGGGGATGGCAACGCGGCGTCAGTGACTCGGTTAGGCCAGGCGCTCAGCCGGTGGGCCAGGACACGACGCAGCCAGACACAGCCAGAGCGCTCTGAGACACGTGGTGACCGCGGCCAAAGGCCGAACGTCTAAAACCAGTGTCATGCATGCTTTTTAAAGCGATGCCAAGGCCACCAAAGAGCGGGGTTAGGGTTCGGCCATCTTCACTAATCCAAGGTCCATGCCCCCAGCTAGCTAGGGAAACACTCGGCGCGACCAAAGAGCGATTAGGGTAAAAGATACGAGAAGGCCAAGATGGGTTCGTTGCATAGCGCGCCGGTTCACGAACAGAGCACCGAACGTAGTTCTTCGTGCGTTCTAAGGAGTTTCGAGCAATCTTGAGATAACCCTGCTACGTTAGATCATTCTACGAACCTCGCCACGCCAAGGTACTCACCAGGATGCCGCTAGCGATACAAGAATATCAAGTTAGTGTTTAAGAAATTTAGCTAGAATTTAAATACTAACACGCCATTGTCTATCGCTTCCGTCCTAGAAAATTATAACTCCTAGTTTTGAACTACATTCCAGAACTACTCAACTAGTTAGTTCAATATAACTCACCACGAGTGATACTTTTAAATATAAGTCAAATTTCAAAATCCGAGAAAACCATTTCAGAAATTTTCTTAGGCCTAAATCGTGGTGCTAAACAAGATCGTAACTGTCGGTGTTTTGGAACCGGGGGTCCCTCAACCAACGAGTGAATTTGTACTGCGTGTCCCTAATCCCGGATGGTGATGCAAAGAGACACAAGGTTTATACTGGTTCGGGCAGTCGAGGCCCTACGTCCAGTCTGAGAGATTGATCTTGTATTCCTTGCACCGGAGTGCTCGTGGTAGGGGGTTACAAGCTGAGTGAGAGAGGGAGCTAGCCCCAGGTCTCGGCGAGGGTGGTGCGAACTGCTTGGGACGTTGCTCCCAAGCAGCGTGGAAGTGCGTGATTCTATCGGTGTGTTTGTCCTTCCGCCCCCCCTAGAAATGGCCCTGGCTACCTCCTTTTATAGTTACAAGGAGGAAGCGAGAGGTACATGAGAAGGCTACTATTTGCTGACGTATTCCGCTCCCTGAAGCAGTATGGCGTCGTGGGAGTTCCAGTCGATGTCTAGTCGGTATGGTCTTCAAGGCCGACGACATGCTGCGCTCTTGTACTTTTGCTGACTTGGTGAAATGCCGAGGCCTGGTGGCTGCTGTAGTAGGCTGTGTCGAGACCTATCGCGCTGAGGCCGGGACCCACCGTGCTGAGGCCTGCTGTGCCGAGGCCTTTAGCGGGTGGCAATGTGAGGTCTGGGCGGCCATCGTCGATAGTTGATTTGGGCGGAACAGTGCCGAACATGCGTCTACAGGATACGGTGCCCTGTATCGTCAGTAAGGGATGGTAAAAAGGCGATTTGACCGTTGTCCTATCGCGGCATACTGCCGATCGTGGCTTTCGTAGTGAGGGCAGCTGGGTGCATTAATTGGATGCGATAGCCTGCCAGAGTGACTTTTGAGGTGGAGGTGACGAGATTGCGGGACGAGCCCAGCCTCGGGCGAGGCGGAGCATGGCCAGTTCGCCCGAGGCCCTACCGGGAGTCTCGGGCGAGGCGGAATCCGAGGCTCATCGGGGGTCTCGAGCGGGGCGGAGCGGTCGGTTCGCTGGCCCCGAGGTCACAGGAACCCGGTTCTGACTCCCCACGTCGTGTCCGTCCTTGGTGCAGGAGTTTAGGCAGCACAGTAGCCGGTAACCCTCGCACAGTCCCGTCGTGGATGGCAGGGTGCTGATGTGACGGACGTCTGGTCTGCCACGTCGCTGCACTGCGCCGTCGTGTGATTTGTCGGAGTGGTTGAGCGCCTCGATGGGACGTGCGGAAGTGACATGCTGGTCGTACTCGGTCTTGTGCGTCGTGGGGCTTCAGTACGGCTTGATGCAGGACATGGCGGGCGACGTGCGGGTTGCTGTGTAATGATGTCGTAGGGGGCAGTGGCTATGCCGAGGCCGAGCCATCGCGGGGGGCTCGGTGGTCATGGACCCTCAGGCTGCCGAGCCCGTGAAGCAAACTGTCGAGGTCCTTGGGGGGAGTTATTGGCCTTGGGTACTGATTCCGAGGCTACAGTAGCCCAGATGTGGCTCCCCATGCTGCATTGTCCTCGGTGCAGGAGTTGGCAGCATAGTGAGGCATGGGCGTCACGGTGGTTAGTACAGTGGCGGGTAACCCCTGCCCAGTCCTGCCTCCTGTCCCATCGGCCATTCTGCTATACTGTGCCGGGCGTGCGGCTGTTGTCAGGGGCAGCAGTTGGCTGAGTTGTCGTGACACGACGTTTTGCCAGAGGGACGGGAGAAGGAAGAGGTGGCGGAGTGCTGCCGAGCCCGCCTTGCGCGAGACAGAGGGTCGGTGGCCCGGCCGAGGCCTTTGACGGGGAATCGGCCGAGGCCCGTGGTGAGGGGCCTCGGGCGAAGCGGAGGGTCGGCCGAGGCTCGCGGCGATGGGGCCTCGGGCGAGTCGGACAATCGGCCGAGGCCAGCAGCGTTTAGCTGGTTTCGATCTTTACGAAGTCTAAGCAGTCGTTTTTTGGATCTTGCTTAGGGTACCCCTTCTCACGGTATCCGACAGTAGCCCCCGAGCCTTGGGGGGAGTGGAGGCACTCCCCCTGAGGTTCTGACGAGAATTGGCTCTTGATAGTTCCTGTCGGGATGGTATTTTGTCTTCGAGGTTTCGGTGGGTGCGCGCGAGCGCACCCGCCGGGTGTAGCCCCCGAGGCCCTGGAGGAGTGATTTCACTTCTCCAGGGGCTTTTCTCTCTTTCGAGTGGGGAGTTACATTGTGTTTGCCGGGCCCGTGGGTGCGAGTTCGGATCGCAGGGCCTCGACGATGCTGCGGGAAGAGCCCCTTAGCCTCCGCCTGGAGCGAGAGGGCCGTCAGGGGTTCACCCGACTTTTTATTCGACCCTCGCGCTTCCTTTTCGCTCGGAAGGAGGGTTTGTTTTGCCGAGACCCCTCGTGTGCGAGTCTGAGCCGCTGGGTCTCGGCAAAGTGTCGCAGGAAGAGTCCCTTAGCCTCTGTGCGGAGCAAGAGGGCCGTCAGGGATTCTCCTGACTTTTTATTCGACCCTCGCGCTTCCTTTTCGCTCGGAAGGAGGGTTTGTTTTGCCGAGACCCCTCGTGTGCGAGTCTGAGCCACTGGGTCTCGGCAAAGTGTCGCAGGAAGAGTCCCTTAGCCTCTGTGCGGAGCAAGAGGGCCGTCAGGGATTCTCCTGACCTTTTGTTCGACCCTCGCGCTTCCTTTTCGCTCGGAAGGAGGGGTGGAAGATGCCACGCTACCCTCGGTGGGCGCGAGCGACGGCATTTCCGGTGAGCTGTTATCGGGTAAGTCCGAGTGGAGGCCCGTACCCCGTTCGCTGGGGGTCGGCTAGCGGTCCTGAGACGCACTCCAAGAGTACCAGAGGGTTTCTCTAGTGGGTGCCGAGGCCGTTCGCTGGGCCTCGGTGGCTCGGTGCCTCCCTACGGTGGGATCCCATTCGGAGACCTCCCTGCCGGTCTCGGACACGATACAGGGCGCGCTCATACAGGCTTGCCCGTAGTCGTCCCTGACTCTTTTGCCCTGGGGCGGCTGTCGAAACCCCTGGGGGCCCAGCCTTCGAACCCCTGGACCGTAACGGGCTTGGGTCGCTTGTCTTTATCTCGGGTGCAGGAAGAGCCCCCGAGCCTCCGCACGGAGCGAGAGGGCGGTCAGGGGTCCTCCCGTCTTTTTTGCCCGTCCCCCGCCCGTCCTTTTCGCTCGGACGGGGGGGGGCTATTTGCCGAGCCCACTCGTGTGCGAGCCTGAGCTGCTGGGTCTCGGCAAAGTTGCAGGAGGGCCCCCGAGTCTCTCACGCGGAGCGAGAGAGCGGTCAGAGGTCCCCTGGCTTTTGGTTCGCCCCTCGCGTGTGAGGGTCTGACTGTCGAGCCCCCCTCGGGTGCGAGCCTAGGTCGCGGGGTCTCGGCGTCTTTTTGCAGAAGGAGCTCCCTAGCCTCTGCACGGAGCAAGAGGGCCATCAGGAGTTCTTCCGGCTTTTTGAACGACCCTCGCGCTTCCTTTTCGCTTGGAAGGAGGGTTTGTATTGCCGAGCCCCCTCGTGTGCGAGCCCAAGTCGCTGGGATTCGGCAATGTGTCGCAGGAAGAGTCCCTTAGCCTCTGCACGGAGCAAGAGGGCCGTCAGGGATTCTCCTGACTTTTTGTTCGACCCTCGCGCTTCCTTTTCGCTCGGAAGGAGGGTTTGTATTGCCGAGTCCCCTCGTGTGCGAGCCCAGGTCGCTGGGACTCGGCAACGTTTTGCAGGAAGAGTCCCTTAGCCTCTGCGCGGAGCGAGAGGGCCGTCAGGGATTCTCCTGACTTTTTGTTCGACCCTCGCGCTTCCTTTTCGCTCGGAAGGAGGGGTGGAAGATGCCACGCTACCCTCGGTGGGCACGAGCGACGGCATTTCCGGTGAGCTGTTATCGGGTAAGTCCGAGTGGAGGCCCGTACCCCGTTCGCTGGGGGTCGGCTAGCGGTCCGGAGACACGCTCCAAGAGTACCGGAGGGTTTCTCTAGTGGGTGCCGAGGCCGTTCGCTGGGCCTCGGTGGCTCGGTGCCTCCCTATGGTGGGATCCCATTCGGAGACTTCCCTGCCGGTCTCGGACACGACACAGGGCATCCCAAGCGTCTCGCTTGCTTGGGCCTCGGCCTCGCATAGGCTCGCCCGTAGTCGCCCCTGACTCTGTTGTCCTGGGGCGGCTGTCGAAACCCCTGAGGGCCCAGCCTTCGAACCCCTGGACCGTAACGGGCTCGGTGCCTGGTTCCTTTGCCTGAAAGGAATCGGGTGGGGGTTACCTCTCTCCCTGCGGTTAGCAACGGCAGGCGTGCCTTTTGAGGCAGCTTTTTCGGGGAGGTGGAACGGCGCCTGCTGCTGCTGCGGTTGGGCGTGACGTGGCGTCAGTCGACGGGACGTAACTGCACGCGCAATTAATGAGGAGGGAGTGGGCGGTAAGACCGGATCTGGATAACCGCGCCGGATTTCCTGGGGGAAACTTCCCCGATTTCGTCGCCCGGTGGTTTCGATTCGTCCCTGCATAAATACGCAAACAGCCTCGCCCTCTCCCTCCTTACCTTTTCCGCGTTCGCTTTTGCTGCCTCCGTGCCGTCGCTGAGAGCATAGAGCGCCGGGGAAGAGAAGTGCGAGGGCGAGAGATCGAAAGAGAGAGGGAGAGAGGTTACCGCCGTAGCAGCGTCCTCCGCCGCGCAATGGCTGGTGGTCCCGTCATCCTCCCGGCGGATCCCTAGGAGCGGTCCGACGTCACCGAGGAGAAGCTGCAGTCGCTCGTGGAGGCCGGTCTTCTTCGCCCGATCACCGACCCCGACGAGCCGGAGTGGATTGCCCCGGGGGACGAGTCGGAGCCGAGGCCGCGCGACGGTTACGTGGTGAGCTTCGTCGTCTTCCACGAGCGAGGCTTCGGGTCGCCGGCGGATAGCTTCATGCGGGCACTCCCGCACTACTATGGCGTGGAGCTGCACAATTTCAGCCCCAACTCCATCGCGCAGGCGGCCATCTTCGTCGCCGTCTGCGAGGGGTATCTGGGGATCGCTCCCCACTGGGAGTTGTGGCTCCATTTGTTCCGAGCGACGTTCACCTCCACGTGCGCCAAGACCGGCAGTCCCTCTACATCCCGGCTCAGCTGTCAACGTCCAACCGTCGTTGGTATGACGGCTGGTTCTACCTCCGCAACGACGGCGGAGGACTTCCCCCTTATACCGGGCGGGTTGTAGAGAGTCAACCGGAGAAATGGGGGTACGGCGTCATCAAGGTCGACCAGCCTAGGCTGGAACCGCTCTTGAGGGCCTTGGGGAAGCTGCGTGACTGCGGCCTTTCGGCGGCCGTGGTCGTGGCGGCCTTTCACCGCCGGAGGGTGTTGCCGCTAATGGCCCGGCGGCGGCGGCTGTTCGAGATGACGCCGAGCGACCCGGTTGCCGGTATCAAGATGTCCGCCTTCGCCCTTACCGATGACGAGACCCTGCGTCGGGTGAGGGAGGCGGTAGACGGGAAGCCGAGGCTCGATGACTTGATGCCGTTCCCGATGCGCCCGTCGCGGGGGTATGTCTCGCTGGTGAGTTGGATGTTGTCGAGGCTTTCGCGTCCTTCTTGTTTTTCGCCTTTTTGGTCTGTTGTCTTACTTCGTCGTTCTCACAGGGGATAAGAGACGTGCGAGGCTCCCCGCCGCCCGTTCCTGAGGACGCCCGGCGGCGATCCGTGAACAGGGCGCGTGCCGAGGAGGAGAAGAAGAAGAAAGATGCCCAGGAGGCGAAGCGCACGAAGAAGATCCTCGCGCGCGAAAAGCTGGACGCCCGTCGCCGGCGCCAGAGGCTCGACGGTCTCCCTTTGGAGCCGTCTCCCTCGTCGTCGGTGTCGGATTCTTCGAGCGACGGCGGTGGGCGCGAGGTGGGGACGGCCTGCCTGGAACACCTCCCCGACATCAGGGAGATGGTTCCCGGGGCGCCGGCAAGGAGCCTGACGCCCCTAGGAGAAGGAGGAGGTGTCCCGGGGTCAGTGGTGGCCCGTCCCGGCGCCGAGGCCGGCACACCCGAGGCGCGGGTGTCGGAGGAGCGTGCCGTCGGCCCGATGGGTTCGACGGTGGAGGTTGAGCGGGTGACGGTGGGGGCGACCCCATTATCTCCGCGAAGGGTCGAGGAGGTGCCGGGGTCCGACGGGGACCAGCTGGCGCTGGTGGACACCGAGGCTGCGTTGCTGCCACCACCGCCGCCGTTGTAGAGGAGGCGGACGGTGTCGAAGCGGTTGCATCCCCGTTCGCGGTAAGCGTCTTTCCTGGCGGAGTCCGCTTCTTGTTTGCCCCTTGGTTGCATGCTGACCTTGGGAGTGTCTTTTCTTGCAGCCAGACGCTTTTGGTGGGAGACCCTCCCTTGGCGCCCCGTAAGGCGCTCAAGGTGAACGTTAGCTCTTCCGCCCATTAGGCAGCGGAGGCGCAGGCGGGCGTGCGACGCGGCACGGCGTCGGGTGAGGCCGTTTCGGAGGAGGCGGCTGCCCAGGAACAGGGGACCGAGGCGGCCGCGGAGCGAGTGGAGGAGGAGGCTGCCCAGGAACAGGGGGCCGAGGCGGCCGCGAAGGAGGCTGGGGCATCTGCTGTTGCCGAGGCCACTGAGGGCGAGGCCGGAGCCCCCAAGACCTCCGACGTCAGGGCGGTGGACGCCGAGGCCATCAAGGTAGAGATGGCGGAGGCCAGAGCCCTCGGGTCCGTCGAGACCGAGGCGATGGAGGTGGAGACGGGGCAAATTTTGGCGCCGCCCCTGGTTCAGACAATCTCGTCTGATGATTCCTCCCGAGGGAAGGAGGCGGCGGACGTCGAGGCGGCCAGTACCGCGGAGCAACCAGTCCCAGATCTCGCCGAGGGGAGTTCGGCTCTTGTCCGGCTACGGCCCGAGCCTCGCGGGTGGAACTTCCCGCGTGTTTTCTGGCGGGACCAGGCTGATCCCGAGGGGGAGCCTGTGTTCGCCCTTGAGGACGTCGCCGAGGGGGGGCGTTGGGATACCCTCGAGGAGTATCGCCAATTGGCAGTGCGGTCGCTGCAGACAGCGATGACCATTATGGGTCAGGACTTGCCCGGTGTCACGCGGGTAAGTACTTTCCCCTCTCGTGCCGCGTTGTTTTCTCTCCGAGCCCGCTCGCAGTGTTTTGACGTGTGTTTTTTGTTTTGCCTCCTTAGGAGCTCGAGACCCGATCCCTTGGGAAATCGGTGTTCCTGCGAAATGAGAGGGATATCTGGGACCAGCTCCGGCGCCAGAAGGGCTTGCTTGCCGATGCCCAGGGACTATTGTCGGCGCGGAGTGCGGAAGTGGAGGACCTCCGCCTTCGTTGTGCCGACATTCAGGCAGAGTTGGCCATGGCTAAGGAGCAGTCCGCCCCTCTGGTGGCCAAGATCAAGGAACTGGAGGAGGAGCGAGACTCCTTCAGGCTTCGGGCCCAAGAAGCGACGGCCTCTGCGAAGGCTACAGCCGGGCAGCTGGGTGCGGAGCAGAGCGAGCATCAGGCGACAAAAGTCGCCCTGGCAGAGGCTACCAAGGCGGCCGAGGCCTCTCGGGTCGAGGTCTCAGCCTGGAAGGGCAAGGCCGAGGGTAAGTTCCGCTGAACCATGTTCCTTGTTCCATTTGCTCTTTTTGTCCTGGTTCGCGCTTGACTCCTGACCCCTTGTTGCGACGTAGATCTGGAGAAAGAGGCCTCCCAGGTGGCTGAGGCCTCCGTCGCGGCGCAAGCAGCGCTGGATGTCGAGGTCCGGGAGCACGAGGCGCTGCGCAGCGCTGTCCGGTCTGCCTGCGAGGCTCTGGACGTCGAGGAGGTCCAATCAGCTAGCTCCCTTGGGAGCCGCCTCATCGCGTTGAGCGGCCACGTCCGCGAGAGACTCCGAGGGGCGTTGCACACGGGTGTCAAGCGCGCCCTGGCCGTCGTCTCCTCGCACTACGCCATCAACCTCGAGGCTGTCAGCGACGGCTACGTGTTGCCAGAAGATGACGAGGAGGCTGATGCAGAGGTCGTGAGGCTGTTGGAGGCGGCCGAGGCACCTGGCACCGCGTTGGCCCAGCTGTTCGAAGAAGAGGTGGTCCCTCCCGCGCCAGCCGCCGATCCTTGAGCTTTGACCTGGGCCAAAAGGGGCCATGTAACCGGATCGAGTTAGTTGCCGAATCGTGACGTTTTTTGTGGCCGTCGAGGCCCTTAAAGTATTTGCGTATGTGTGCTTCTTAACCGTTTTCCATTCTATTTCTAAGTTCGTGCCCTCTGTCTCGATCGCGAAGAAATCCCTCGGAACCTAAGCCGTCCTTCGGCGAAGGGTGGTGAGGGAGCTGCCGTAGCCCAGAGGCGTAGGCCGTTCTCACGACCCGGCCGGCCCTTTGGCCTCCAGACAGGCTTTTGGTCTTTGGGTTTCTTGCGAAGGTCCCGTCGGAGCGCGAGAGAGTTTGGCGTGGAAATTTTCGGAAAAACGGTTGAGAAATGGTGTCCGGGACTTAGGGGGGTTCCCCCTTTTTAGCCCCCGAGGGAGGCTCGACTTTGCAGAGGCAGAGCCGAGTCTCCCTTATTGCGTTATAGTGACGTCGAGCCCCTATCGATAGACAACCTCTCTGCAAAGAACTTCCTCGGAACCTAAGCTGTCCTTTGGGCGAAACGGTGGTGAGGGAGCTGCCGTAGCCCAGAGGCATAGGCCGTTCTCACGACTCGGCCGGCCTTTTCGCCCTTGAGACGATCTTTCGGTCCTTGGGTTCTATACAGCCGATTTGTCTATAAGGGGGTTCCTCGAAAGATTATAACAATTAAAGAACGCTTCTTTATTGTATTTCGAGAAACAATGTAAACAACATTTGGAAATTTAAGGGTAGAAACGACGTAGCTGTTCTATGTTCCAAGCGTTGGTGAAGATTTCGCCCTTCTCGTTGGCTAACTTGTAGGTCCCGGGCTTCAGCACTTGAGCGACGATATACGGCCCCTCCTAGGGTGGGGTCAGCTTGTGGCGGCCCTTGTTGCTCTGCCTCAGTCTCAGCACTAGGTCGCCCACCTTCAGGTCCCGGCTTTGGACGCGCCGGGCTTGGTAGCGTCGTAGGGCTTGCTGATACCTGGCTGAGTGTAGTAGCGCGACGTCGCGGGCTTCCTCCAGTTGGTCGAGGGCGTCTTCGCGGGCAGTGCGGTTGCTTTGCTCGTTGTACGCCTGTAGCCTCGGGGAGCCGTATTCTAAGTCAGTGGGGAGGATGGCCTCGGCTCCATAGACCAGGAAGAACGGTGTGAATCCCGTGGCTCGGCTCGGGGTATTTCTTAGGCTCCAGATGACTGACGGGAGTTCGGCAAGCCATTTCTTGCCAAACTTCTTCAACTGGTTGAATATTCTTGGCTTAAGGCCTTGTAGGATCATGCCGTTGGCACGCTCTACTTGGCCATTCGTCCTTGGGTGCCCTATGGCCGCCCAGGCCACCCGGATGTGGTGGTCGTCGCAAAACGTTAGGAACTTGCGCCCGGTGAATTGTGTCCCATTGTCAGTGATGATGGTGTTAGGAACCCCGAACCTGTGGATGATATCCGTAAAGAACAGCACCGCTTGCTCGGATTTGATCTGAGCGATCGGACGAGCCTCGATCCATTTAGAGAATTTGTCGATAGCTACCAGCAGATGGGTATAGCCCCCGGGTGCCTTCTGCAGAGGCCCAACCATGTCCAGTCCCCACACAGCGAATGGCCATGTGATGGGGATGGTTTGGAGGGCTTGGGCCGGGAGGTGCGTCTGTCGAGCATAGTACTGGCATCCCTCGCAGGTGCGTACTAGCTTTGTGGCGTCGGCCACCGCTGTTGGCCAATAGAAACCTTGGCGGAAGGCGTTACCTACGAGCGTCCGAGGCGCCGCGTGGTGCCCGCAGACTCCCGCATGTAAGTCCTGAAGTAAGGATTGGCCAGCCTCGGTGGTGATGCATCGTTGGAGAATACCAGATGGGCTGCGCCTATATAACTCGCCGTTGCAGAGGACGTAAGTCTTGGCGCGTCGCGCAAGCCGTCGGGCTTCGGTTCTGTCAGCAGGAAGCTCTCCTCGGACGAGGCGATCAAGGAGAGGGACTCGCCAGTCCGTTCCTTGGTCGATCTTGGGAGGCTCTTCGTCAATCGCCATCGCCTCGGGCTCGGCTGGCGGGGTCTCGGCGGCAGAGGGGGCCTCGAGCCCTGCGGTGGGCTCGGCCGATGGGTCCTCTTCCGTCGCCAAGGCGTAGTCGACGGACGGCTTGTGGAGGTCTCTGGCGAAGACGTTCGGAGGGGCCGGGGTCCGTGCCGACGCCATCTTTGCCAGTTCGTCCGCGGCCTCGTTGAACTTTCGTGCAACGTGGTTGAGTTCGAGACCGTCGAACTTGTTCTCCAGATGACGTACCATCGCGCAGTACGCCTTCATTTTGGGGTCGTGGCAGCTTGACTCTTTCATCACCTGATCGACGACGAGCTGCGAATCACCCCGTACGTCGAGACGTCGTACTCCAAGTTCGATGGCGACTTGCAGGCCGTTGACGAGGGCCTCGTATTCGGCGACATTGTTGGAGGCGGCGAAGTGAAGCCGGATCATGTAGCGCATGTGTATTCCGAGGGGCGAGACCAGGAGCAGGCCCGCGCCGGCCCCAGTCTTCATCAGAGACCCGTCGAAGTACATGGTCCAGCATTCTGATTGGATTTGAACGGGTGGCAGCTGTGTATCGGTCCACTCGGCTACAAAGTCGGCCAGGACCTGTGATTTGATCGCTTTCCGAGGCGCGAAAGACAAGGTCTCCCCCATGAGTTCGACAGCCCATTTGGCTATTCTACCCGAGGCCTCCCGGTTTTGGATTATCTCTCCCAGAGGAAAAGACGACACCACAGTCACCGGGTGGGACTCGAAGTAGTGACGCAGCTTGCGTCGAGCCAAGACTATGGCGTAAACTAACTTCTGGATGTGCGGGTAACGTGTCTTAGTCTCGGAGAGCACTTCGCTGATGAAGTAGACAGGTCGCTGGATGGGCAGAGCGTGTCCCTTCTCCTGCCTCTCGACGACTACGGCCGCGCTGACCACTTGGGTCGTCGCGGCGACGTAGAGTAAGAGGTGTTCGCCCTTGGTGGGCGGAACCAGGACGGGGGGGTTGGTGAGCAGTGCTTTGAGCCTGGCGAGGGCTTCCTCGGCCTCGGTGGTCCAAGAAAAGCGCTCGGCCTTTCTCAAAAGGCGGTACAGGGGCAGGCCTTTTTCGCCGAGGCGGGAGATGAAGCGGCTCAGGGCCGCAAGGCATCCCATGACCCTCTGCACGCCTTTGAGGTCTCGGATTGGGCCCATGTTGGTCACGGCCGAGACCTTCTCCGGGTTGGCCTCGATCCCACGTTCCGAGACTATGAATCCTAAGAGCATGCCTCGGGGGACCCCGAAGACACACTTCTCGGGGTTGAGCTTGATGTCCTTCTTTCTGAGACATGTGAAGGCAACCTCCAGGTCGCCGACGAGATCGCCGGCCTTCCTGGACTTGACTACGATGTCATCCACATAGGCCTCAACGGTTCGTCCGATATGTTCGCCAAAGACTTGGATCATGCACCGTTGGTAAGTGGCCCCTGCGTTTCTGAGGCCAAACGGCATGGTTACGTAGCAGTACATGCCGAATGGAGTGATGAAAGAAGTCGCGAGCTGGTCGGACTCTTTCATCTTGATTTGGTGGTAACCGGAATACGCATCAAGGAAGGAGAGGGTTTCGCATCCTGCAGTGGAGTCGACGATTTGGTCAATTCGTGGTAGTGGGAATGGGACCTTCGGGCATGCTTTATTTAGACCAGTGTAGTCCACGCACATCCTCCACTTGCCACTTTTCTTCCTGACTAGTACAGGGTTAGCCAACCACTCTGGATGGGATACTTCCTTGATGAACCCGGCTGCCACGAGCTTCTGTACTTCTTCGCCGATGGCCCTGCGCTTCTCCTCGTCAAACCGGCGTAGGCGCTGCTTTGCCGGCCTGGAGCCTGGCCGGATATCTAAGGCGTGCTCGGCGACCTCCCTTGGTATGCCTGGCATGTCCGAGGGACTCCATGCGAACATATCGACGTTCGCACGGAGAAAGTCGACGAGCACGGCCTCCTATTTGCTGTCGAGGGTGGCGCTGATCTTCAGTCCTCGGCCGTCGGGGACGGCGGGGTCGACGGGGACGAGCTTGACAGCCTCCGCGGGCTCGAAGGCCCCGGCGCGCCGCTTGGCGTCAGGAACCTCGCCACCAAGCTGGTCGAGGTTGGCGATGAGGGTCTCGGCCTCCACGATGGCCTCGGCGTACTCGATGCACTCGACGTCGCAGTCGTATGCATGTTCGTACGTGGACTCGACGGTGATGACGCCGTTGGGGCCTGGCATCTTGAGCTTGAGGTAGGTGTAGTTGGGGATCGCCATGAACTTGGCGTAGCACGGGCGCCCCAAGATGGCGTGGTAAGCCCCCTTGAATTCCACCACCTCGAAGGTGAGGACCTCCTTGCGGTAGTTGGAGGGAGTGCCGAAACAGACGGGTAAGTCGATGCGCCCGAGGGGTCGCGTGCGCTTTCCTGGCACGACGCCGTGGAAGGGCGCGGAACCGCCTCGGAGCCGTGATCGGTCGAGCTCCAGGAGCTCCAGAGTGTTGACGTAGAGGATGTTGAGGCCGCTGCCTCCGTCCATGAGTACTTTGGTGAGCCGGGTGTTGCCGATGATCGGGTCGACGACCAGTGGGTACTGCCCGGGGTTTGGAACGTAATCAGGGTGGTCATCCCGGTCAAAGGTGATCGCTTCCCGAGACCAATCGAGGTACCGGGGGGTGGCTACCCTGACCGAGAAGACCTCCCGGCGTTCCCTCTTTCGCTGGCGCGCCGTGAGGCATGCCGAGGGTCCGCCAAAGATCATGAAAGCGTTGCGTACCTCGGGAAACCCATCATCTTTATCACCGTCCCTTTCGCCGGCGCCCCTTTTCCTGGCCTCATCGTCGTCGGGGAGCCCGAGCCTGGCGTAGTAACGCCGGAGCATGGTGCATTCCTCGAGGGCATGCTTCACCGGGCCTTGATGGTAAGGACAGGGCTTCTTTAGCATGTCGTCAAATAGCCCGGGGCCGCGGGGGCCTCGGGGATTCCTGCGATCTGTTGTGGCAACGTGAACGGCCTCGAGGACCTCCTGCTTTCCTGGGCGGCCCTTCTTCTTTCTCTTAGGGACGCGGGTGGGCGAGGCCTCGGGGGCCTCGTCCTTCTGCTTCCCCTTGGCGTCGTTGTTGGGGAAGATGGCCCCCACCGCCTCTTCGCCCGAGGCGAAGTTGGTGGCGATGTCGAGGAGCGCGGCGGCGGAGCGCGGGACGTTGCGCCCTAACTCTCGGACCAAGTCCCGACAAGTGGTGCCAGAGAGGAAAGCCTGGACGATCTCCGAGTCACCGACGCTGGGTAGCTCGGTGCACTGTTTGGAGAAGCGCCGGATGAAGTCTCGGAGAGACTCGTCCGGCTTCTGGCGGCAGTTCTTGAGATCCCAGGAATTCCCAGGGCGTACGTAAGTGCCCTGGAAGTTCCCGACGAAGATCCTAACCAAGTCGCGCCAGTCGTGGATTTGCGAGGGGGGAGATGCTCAAGCTAGGCTCGCGCCGAGTCCGTCAAGAGTAAAGGGAGATTGCGGATGATGAGCAGATCATCGTCCGCGCCACCTAGCTGACAAGCCAGGCGATAATCGGCTAGCCACAGCTCAGGGTTCGTCTCGCCGCTATACTTGGCGAGGTTGGCCGGCTGTCGGAACCGGGTGGGGAAAGGAGCAACGCGGATGGCCCTGCTGAAGACCCGAGGTCCTGGCGGCTCAGGGGACGGGCTGCGGTCCTCACCACTGTCGTAGCGACCGCCTCGGTGCGGGTGGTAGCCTCGGGCGGCTCCGTCGTCGTGGCGCCGTCGCCTGCCAACTACCTCGTGGTCGCCTTGTACCTCGCATTGGTGTCCAGGTCGGTCGCGCACCGAGGGGGCCCTGTTGACCGTCGGCGCGCGAGCGGGCTCGGGACGGATCGAGGCATCCTGGCCTTGGCGAGGTCGTGCCGTGGGTTGCTCCGAAGTGCCTCCGCGCCGGCGGGAGGCAGAACTTTCGGCTTGCTGCACTGCTGCGGTCTCGAGGAGGTCGCGGAGCTCTCCGCGGACCCGTCGCCCTTCGGTGGTGGAGGGCTCGGGCATCGCTCGGATCAGCATCGCAGCAGCTGCGACATTCTGGCTAGCGCAGTTAAAGATTGGGGGTGGCTCTCCGCCCTCGTTGTTGTTGATGCGGTGATGAACGTCGTGGGCCCGCCCTCGGGCTCCTCCGCCCTCACCGCGCCCTCGCTGCTCCTGCTCGAGAGTGTCTCGGAGCTGTTGCAGAAGGAGTCGGTCCTGTTCGACCTTGGCCTGAAGCTCGCGGAGCTGCTCCAGGTCTGGGCGACGATGCCCCCCGTGGACGAGATTCTCGTTCCGTGCTGCCGGGGCTACGAGACGCGGAGGCGTGGCACCACCCGTCCCCGCCCGGGGCGGTGAACGAGTGCCTGTCCCTTCTTCCTCTTCGCCCACCGTTGGCATCCCGAGCCCGATGTGGAAGCACTCACGGGATGGATCGTAAGTCCCTTCGTCGTCGGAGTCGGAATAGCCGAGGCAGTAGTCGCTTGCGGCCAAGAATTGGCGTAAAGCCCCAGGGTTGTGGAGTTCGGAGAAATCCACCCCGGGCCACGCCTCGTCCTCGTCCGAGGGGTCGGAGTGGGTGCTCAGGTCGAGAGCGAAGCGCTGGCGGCGTTCCGAGGGGTGCTCGTGAGCGGCAGCGTAAGCGTAGGCGTAGGAGGTGGCGACATTTCTCAACCCAAAGGGGTATGGGAACGGGGCCGTCTCCAGATTCTGCCCCGCCGGGGTCGGTTCTTCAGGGAGTGGCGGAGCGGGGTTGGATGACTGGGCATCGTCGTAAGCCCCCGGCGATTTTCCTTTGTCCAGGCTCAGGTCAGACAGGTCCCCAGTCAGGGACCCCGTACCAACAGCTGGTCGCAGGATATCGGCGGGGAGTGTCATGCTGCCCCGGGCTCGCGTAGCGTCGGGGTGGCCTTGCTCGCGCCGTGCCCGGCGAGCGTGGCGAGAGCGGCCGCCCGGACGTCGCCTTCGCCTGGGCTGCCGGGGCGCGACTTCGTCGTCGGACGGTGGGGTTCGAGGAGCGAGGAGCACCATGTCGTACTCATGCCCTAGAGACATGAACTCTAGGCTCCCGAACCAAACTATGGTGCCGAGGCGCAATGGTCGTATGTGGTCTGCCATCCGGAACTTGCTAGGATGACGAAGCTGACACGCAGAGCCCCCTACCTGGCGCGCCAACTGTCGGTGTTTTGGAACCGGGGGTCCCTCAACCAACGAGTGAATTTGTACTGCGTGTCCCTAATCCCGGATGGTGATGCAAAGAGACACAAGGTTTATACTGGTTCGGGCAGTCGAGGCCCTACGTCCAGTCTGAGAGATTGATCTTGTATTCCTTGCACCGGAGTGCTCGTGGTAGGGGGTTACAAGCTGAGTGAGAGAGGGAGCTAGCCCCAGGTCTCGGCGAGGGTGGTGCGAACTGCTTGGGACGTTGCTCCCAAGCAGCGTGGAAGTGCGTGATTCTATCGGTGTGTTTGTCCTTCCGCCCCCCCTAGAAATGGCCCTGGCTACCTCCTTTTATAGTTACAAGGAGGAAGCGAGAGGTACATGAGAAGGCTACTATTTGCTGACGTATTCCGCTCCCTGAAGCAGTATGGCGTCGTGGGAGTTCCAGTCGATGTCTAGTCGGTATGGTCTTCAAGGCCGACGACATGCTGCGCTCTTGTACTTTTGCTGACTTGGTGAAATGCCGAGGCCTGGTGGCTGCTGTAGTAGGCTGTGTCGAGACCTATCGCGCTGAGGCCAGGACCCACCGTGCTGAGGCCTGCTGTGCCGAGGCCTTTAGCGGGTGGCAATGTGAGGTCTGGGCGGCCATCGTCGATAGTTGATTTGGGCGGAACAGTGCCGAACATGCGTCTACAGGATACGGTGCCCTGTATCGTCAGTAAGGGATGGTAAAAAGGCGATTTGACCGTTGTCCTGTCGCGGCATACTGCCGATCGTGGCTTTCGTAGTGAGGGCAGCTGGGTGCATTAATTGGATGCGATAGCCTGCCAGAGTGACTTTTGAGGTGGAGGTGACGAGATTGCGGGACGAGCCCAGCCTCGGGCGAGGCGGAGCATGGCCAGTTCGCCCGAGGCCCTACCGGGAGTCTCGGGCGAGGCGGAATCCGAGGCTCATCGGGGGTCTCGAGCGGGGCGGAGCGGTCGGTTCGCTGGCCCCGAGGTCACAGGAACCCGGTTCTGACTCCCCACGTCGTGTCCGTCCTTGGTGCAGGAGTTTAGGCAGCACAGTAGCCGGTAACCCTCGCACAGTCCCGTCGTGGATGGCAGGGTGCTGATGTGACGGACATCTGGTCTGCCACGTCGCTGCACTGCGCCGTCGTGTGATTTGTCGGAGTGGTTGAGCGCCTCGATGGGACGTGCGGAAGTGACATGCTGGTCGTACTCGGTCTTGTGCGTCGTGGGGCTTCAGTACGGCTTGATGCAGGACATGGCGGGCGACGTGCGGGTTGCCGTGTAATGACGTCGTAGGGGGCAGCGGCTATGCCGAGGCCGAGCCATCGCGGGGGGCTCGGTGGTCATGGACCCTCAGGCTGCCGAGCCCGTGAAGCAAACTGTCGAGGTCCTTGGGGGGAGTTATTGGCCTTGGGTACTGATTCCGAGGCTACAGTAGCCCAGATGTGGCTCCCCACGCTGCATTGTCCTCGGTGCAGGAGTTGGCAGCATAGTGAGGCATGGGCGTCACGGTGGTTAGTACAGTGGCGGGTAACCCCTGCCCAGTCCTGCCTCCTGTCCCATCGGCCATTCTGCTGTACTGTGCCGGGCGTGCGGCTGTTGTCAGGGGCAGCAGTTGGCTGAGTTGTCGTGACACGACGTTTTGCCAGAGGGACGGGAGAAGGAAGAGGTGGCGGAGTGCTGCCGAGCCCGCCTTGCGCGAGACAGAGGGTCGGTGGCCCGGCCGAGGCCTTTGATGGGGAATCGGCCGAGGCCCGTGGTGAGGGGCCTCGGGCGAAGCGGAGGGTCGGCCGAGGCTCGCGGCGATGGGGCCTCGGGCGAGTCGGACAATCGGCCGAGGCCAGCAGCGTTTAGCTGGTTTCGATCTTTACGAAGTCTAAGCAGTCGTTTTTTGGATCTTGCTTAGGGTACCCCTTCTCACGGTATCCGACAGTAACACTAGGGGTGTTACAACCAACCCCCTTAAAAAGAATCTCATCCCGAGATTCGAAGCAAGAACCAGAAGAGGAGAAACACGATTACATTCCGTAGATCAGGGATTACATGAAAGATTACACGACTTCGAATACTAAACCACACGGGGATCTAGGGATACATGGTTAAGAGCAACCTAGTACAACCGAGACCTACTCTAGAAGTCGAGATAGACGAGGACAATGGAGAAACAACAAGAAGATGATTATCCAAAATATGGCGTAGCACCAACAGATTCAGAAACAGTCGACTGAGAAGTAAAACATCGTGAACCCTAAGATTGACTACCCAAAATGGGAACTTGAACTTCTTTGATGAACTGGATCCTTTCTTCTGCTCAGATTACACCATCACCTCAGACTAACGAACCTAGCTTCACAATGGCGACTGGATCTCGTAGCTATGCTCGGATTGAAATGGATGGGGATGAAGAAGAAGAACAAGGACCAAGGGTATTTTATAGAGGTGAATGGAGATGGGGCCCAGCACACTAGAAGTGGAGGCGGCGTGGATGGAATACACAGATGGTTCATGCTGTGGGGATAAACACGGCCCTAGTGCGCTCCCTGCACAAGCGAGTGGATGGGAAATAAAGGAGAGGAGAGGGGGGAAAGGGGTCCACTCGATGAGGCAGGCGTGCGGGTGACCATGTTCACAAAAGAAGAAAGGAAGGAGAGGGAAGGGGGGGGTCCAGTGCGAGGAACGATGGTGCGGGGTAGAGAGCCGACCGGACGCTAGGAAAAGAAAAGGCGCATAGTGCACAAGGACAGCGAGTGTGGTACGATGCCACGGCCACGCGAAAATGGAGTGATTAAGGACTCGACACAAACGGCGTTCGCAGGGCACGCAGCGAAATGACCTAGCACGCGTAGCGTGGTTAACTAAACATAGGGCTTGTGACATGATGTCCACGCATGCTTCTACAATCACTCTCGACTGCCCGAGGCTAACTTCCTTACTACTCTTCTTTTTCTTTCCTTTACTCGACCACATCCGTCTTTTATGTAGACTGAGACCATGTCATACTTTCTTCCTCCAAAACCACCTCTTGTTTACCTTGAGAGAACGCTAATTCATCGAGCCATTGTGGATTTCCCGTTGAACACCCAAATATTTCCAAGGCAATTATTTATAGCAAAAGCGGTATGGCGGTGTAACTTGGTAAAGGTACTTGGTCAACAACCTCGATACCAGCATGTGCCGAGCAGCGTCACCATGTGGCAGCTGTTCCACAGGGAGCCCTCGGTGTCGTCGCGGCACCATAAGCTATTAACCAAGCAGCTACTACCAACTTACACGCCACGAAGGCAGTGGGGTCATGGACCACAAAATAAGGGGAGTATTGCAAGGGAAAAATTCAAACAACAAAGGTTCCCTTCACAACAAGGGACAATGAATTTAAATCCAACGACGGATTTGTTTTAAAGAGATTTAAGTGTTCTGTTGGGACATCCACAATTAGTCGATACAGTGTCTTCTCCAACCACGACTGGTCTGCCAGTATCTGAATAGCAACTTCTCTTGTAATCCACCTAACCTCGCCCTCGAAAGCTTTAAGCACATCTAACAAAACTTAAGGTAGATGAACGCAATAAACACAACAAAATAAACAAAATGCATATTCCGAATGGTCTTATATGGGTACAACGTACAGGCATTCAGGCTCCCATTCACGACACAGCATTTACCTACGGTCGAATGAGCTCAACAACTATAGACGAACAACAACGGCAAGAATACAATACCAGAGGACAGTAACGAAAAACACTACTACTACGGGTACAGCATCCCAAGGCAACTAATCTACATCCTCTCGTGGCAATGGCTGAGTGAGAGGAATCAAGGGCTCGACTTGTGACACTTCTGAGGGTGGAGGTGCTGGTGGTGCTGCAACACCAGTTCTTCTTCTTTCTGGCAGGTGGATAGGGATCCCTTCCAAGATCGAGGCATCCTGCCTTTCAGCAGCCAACGTCCTCTGCTCAGCCCTGGTGATAAGATAGGCCACCCATAGCTGATGGACATGCTGATCTTTAGCCTCCTTCATGGCTTCCTCCATGGTAGCCTCCCGGCTCTCAGCAGCTGTAGCACTGGCATGCGCTTCGGCGAGCTACACCCGGAGCATCCGGTTGAAGATCTTGGCTTCACCAGCGCGCTGAAGGCACGCCCCTAGTGCCAAGGCTTGACGGTCGTACTGCTCATCTAGAGCGAGCAGGTACGTAGTCAAGTGCACCACGGTAGGACTGTTCTCTTGCGCATCCCGCCCTTGCAAAGCCTCCATGCGAGCCCTCCATGCCCGCCGATTCTTGTCCAAGGGTGGAAAGAACCGCATGGGGGAATGGGCAATGGGCTCCTCATAGATCTGGTAGAGGTACCGTAAGGCTTTGTGGGCCACAACCTGGTAGGTGTCGACGAAGCGAAACCTGGTTGAGGTCACACTCCAGGCTTCAGTGAGGTCAGGGAACTCTTCACTCTTCCCAATGTAGACGGTAACCTCACACCGCTCGGTGCCATGCTCCTCATACTCACAGCCCTCATACTCGGGACGATCTTTGACTCCAAGCTTTCATAGGGTGGCATGCAGGATTCTAGGAAAACCCTCAACGTTCAGGCAGTAGGTACTAACCCAGGCTCCTACCATTTCTGGCGGTGGTTGCAAGGAAGGCTGAGCGAAGGCTGGTTCAAAGGAAAAGCTAAGTGAGCTAAAGTGCGCCGACTGGTGGTACCAATGGCTAAGTCAGGCTCTGCTTATAAAGGCGGAGCGTTCAGTGGTCCTGGCACAGTCCACCAGTGTTCCCGCGCGGGATCACTACGACGAATTGACCACATTATGCGCGTTTGAGGCGAGCGACGTCCGAGGCCATTACTGACTAGTATGACTGCAGGGTAAGGGTCCGACAAGAGTGTAGAAAAGAGGTATGAGGAGACATGGGTCACGATAGGTGCGAACCACGGGCGAACACAGAGCACGAGCCACAGTGCAGACCTAACTCTAGAATAGGAATGAGTTGTTCGTGCACAATTCGACCTCAATCCGACACCCGTGACACCTATGGATGGTGTATCTATAAGTAATACGAGCGCTACAATGCATAAACAGGATATGTATGAATGCACATCCTATACGTCCTTTCACTGTTGCCGAATATAGGGCAACTGTTCTCAGATTTTTGGCACATCGTTCTCTCCCTGTAACTAATCAATACTATCGGACTATGCTCAAGTTAGTGTACCTACAGAAACTTGATTAATCCTATCTAAGTCAGCAGAGTGCCATCTATCATGAATACATAACCATAGTAATAGGGCTACTTATATAACTTCGCATACAAACGTCCTAACTTTATGCAAAAAATGGGTTGTCAAATTTTAGTTTAGAAAAGGGTTTGGAAGCTTTATCTTCTCATTTATGCTCTGATACCACCTGTGGCAGAACCGCCTAATCTAATGCCTCACAGGAGTGCTTATCTTCTATTAGACACTAAGCACTCGAGGGAGAACACTAAATTACTCGGTTCCGTCAAGCACACCCCAGGGGAGAACCCAAAAATCCACATTTTCGCCATCAGGATCACAAATGAGAGAATAAAGCTTACATCATTCTTAACCATTTCATACATCATTTTTAGTACAACATTAGAGTATAATAGTTATTATTATAACAGCGGAATGTACTCATATTATCAGAGTTATGACAATTTAAATTAACAGCGGAATGTAAACATGTGATCAGGATTACAACGGAAATAAATATCTATTCATGACATGTTGAAGTATTGGTATATAACAACTATGACAAGAGATTATAAACTTTCATTTATAAAAAATAGTTGGTGAGGGTTGTAAATAAAAACTACGATCGCAGCGTAAAAGAATCCTCGCTGAGCCCACCAGGAGGTATCCACACATAAGGGTCAGCTCTAGCATCCATCTGTCACCTGCAACAGGGGGAATAAAACCCTGAGTAGATTGTACTCAGCAAGACTTACCCGATAGGAGAAAAGAAAAGACTCTAAGGATACGCAAGGCTATCTGGCTTGTGGATTTATTGCAATTGCAGGAAGCATTACTAAGCGTGCGTCCTTATATTCGATTTTTATTAATAGCCATATTGGTTCATTAACTAACCATTCTATGTAAGCACCTGTGCTACTTTCAAGCAGGTGGTAAGCAATCAGATTTCTTTTTCCATCTTCCATCTTTCATCTTCAGTTCTTACTACGGTGCTAGGCATGAAACAAGCCGTACCAGATCGCCCGGCGATTCACGAATCAATGCCCCCAGCTGGGTACCTCGAAAACACACGTCCCGCTTGTACCCCAGGCACAAGCAAGACCAACCCATCACTCTCCTATCCCGGGTGTCTAGGTCCCCGTCTAAACTGGGACTCTATGCCCCTGTCCCTGAGTCCCGGACTCAGTGCGGTGCAAGGACCTCCTCCACCAAAAAGAAACCCTGACAGTAGGTCTGGAAAGAGCCGGATCCACGACAAGAGAGCAACAATTCTTCCAAGCACCCATACACAAGTATGTGCTCGGGATAATAAGTCTGTTACCTGCCTATAGTCTTATGCAACAAACGGTCCTTAACCGACCCGACAGGAAAAGCAGTGTAACTAAGCTATGCCCTATGTCCACGGTGACACAACCTCTTACACCCACCAATACCCAAACCATATCCCTGCCCGGTCACCAATTTCCTTTTCACCCTTTTTATATTTTCCAAGTGATAATAATCCAATAATATATTTCCTATATCTCGCGAGTGACAGGCAATCACTCGACTTCTACCGGAGTCCTGTAGCATAGCAATCTACACGATCCTATCATACTAGTAAGACTCATAGGATAATGATATATATATGCAGGTGGGTTTCAATCAACTCCTTAAAACTTAATGCACAAATATAATTTAAACTGCAGAAAGTAGAGGTTATGCACCGGGGCTTTCCTGGGTAAAATATAACCAAAAGTTAGTATTTGCATCTTTAGATCATCCACCATCATCTGAATAGAAAGCCCATTGCATCATCTCCTGGAGAGAATACCATTACACCATCTTCAGATTCCCAATCATCCTCCAATTGATCCGTTGGTCCATCATCGTACCTATATGATATGCAATGCGATGCAATGCCAAGACATAATTAATCGACTGCAACGGTGACTTGTAAAATACAATTTACACCTCTCAAACTAACGAGTTAGTTCTAGCGACGACCGTACTTGGCTACATATACACGTTGTCGGATAAGACGTTATTTCACAACAATATTTTAGTTATACAATCCCAAGTTGTTTCTTTATTTCATTCTATCCATTTAACCTTTATTCAGAATAGGGCATCACTATCTATTTAGCAAACTAATTATTTCGGAGCTACAAAAATTACAGTGAGGAGCTAATAATATTAGTAGTTTACTGTCAAATTTTTAGAGTCAACACTATCACCGATTTGTCCTAGAAATTCCTACAAGTTCTCATTTTAACAATATTAAGCATGTTAAAATAATTAGAGAAATCCTAAAAACATACTGAACCTATGCGAACAAAGTACATTATTAGATAGATCATGATTTTAGAAACTTAACAGAACTAGTTTTACAATTTTTTTGATTCCTATACCATTTTATATTGATTTTTACAATTTAAACTAGAAACCTATTTAAAAAAAGCACTTAGAATATAGAAAGGGCCGGCGACAATGGCCCAGCAGCAGTGAAACCGCACGGGTGGCCCAGCAGCGGTGATTACCACGCGAGCAGCCCAAACGCCCAGTCCACCGACTGGCCCAGCGCGGGGCGCAACGGCGGCCCAGGCACGGTCGGCGGTAAGCCGGCCCAGTGCACGGCCTGCCCCAAACCAGAATCCAGCGTGGGTGCTGGCGTTTTGCTAAAAGGACCCCGTTTTCGTTTCTTTTCACGAAGCTACCGATAGCACTATTCAATTGAGTTCAGAGCTTTATATCAGGAACCCTAGAGTTATTCGAATTCGGAATTTCAAAGGTCCGTGGCCGGACTTACAGAGGCCACGCAACTCCGGCCAAACGCCAGCGTATATGGCCCCTCCGGCGACAACCAACACTACCAAACGACTACACACGTCAAGATCAACCGATCGAGGCATTTTGCACACAAACGGTGCGGTACCGCAACGGGGACGCGTGCTGTGGCGAGGTACGGCCGCGGGTACGTCGACGCCAGCGACAACAGCCCTTCTGGCTGCGCAGCATCACCAAAAACCTCTTCTTAAGTTACTGCTAGCATGCTAGAAGCCTTAGATGCACTAGCACTGCTCCCTATCGGCTCAGCCTCGAAAACGGCATCTAAACCGAGCTCACTGGCGGCGGCGAGAGTGTCTTGACGAGCACGAAGCTTAGCTAGTCAAACCGACTACCACGAAAGCAGAAGGACATCACCAGAAACGTGTAGGAAGGGCCGGTCGAGGTCGCAATGCTCGGCAAGGTAGTCGACCGTGTGCGCACCGACAGGTTGTGTGCGCCTAGCTTGGCACCGTCGCGTCACGACGTCAACGGAGAGTTCGCTGGCCAGACGGGGACGAGCAACGGCACAAGTGAAACGATGTGAGCTCATATGAACAACTAATTGGAACCCCACTGAAGGATAAGACCTCACCCCCAATCGCGCTTTGTTCCAGCGGCGAACTGACCGGTGGCGACGGCTATGCCTCGCGCGTGCCCGCTGGTGGACGATTTCCACCACGGTTGACTGCAGTGGCAAGCTAAAGACCTCGGGCACTAGTGCGCGTAAGGAATTGGAGGGAAGCGCTCCGTGCACGATGAATTTTGGGAGGGAAGGAGAGGCGGCCATGGCGACTGGCAACGACGAGATGACTTTAAAGCGTAGAGCAGAGCGGGTCGGTGAGTTAACTGGTCGAGTGATCAAGGTGTGGAGGTAGGGGCGCACGCGGCACAGCCTGACCGACAGGGCGCGTCGGTTAGCGCAGACAGCGCCAAGAAGATGTGCATGCGCGGGGTCAAGTGCAACAGCCGCAGCAGGGAACACGACGACGTTGAGAACAAGGCGAGTTAGGCGGGTTGAGTAGCCAGTTCGAGCTCTACAGCGACCGAGGTGACAAGAGGGCAGGGGCGTGGACCTACGCCGATGCGAGAGGGCAGCGCTGCGCCTGGCCAGCTTGCGCACGGCAGAGAGCGGATGCGACCCTGCCGGCCCAGCGCAGACGACGGCCACAGGCTGGCCCGCGGGGCAGCGGGGCAAGGCACGGGAGGAGGGCAACCAAGCGAGCGGGGATGGCAGCGCGGCGACGGTGACTCGGTTCGGCCAGGCGCTCAGCCGGCGGGCCAGGACACGGCCAGAGCGCTCTGAGACACGTGGTGACCGTCGTCTCTTTGCCGGAGGAGCCGGTGGCTCGTCTCCACCACCTTCGGCCCGCTCTTCGGCTTCATCAGGTGCTATCCAGTATCCGGCCAACACTCGAGACTGCATATCACAATCAATAGTGATCTCAGAGTCAGTTGATGCGATGTCAGAATCACCGAGTGCCTCTGAGTCATCATCGTCTTCATCTTCGACTATTTCTTCCTCCTCCTCTAGGGGGACTCAAGGAGCGATTGTACAAGGAGTACAGTTTTCGCGTTCTTTGCATCATCGGCACCAGGGGGAGGAGGAGGAGAAAAGTATAACAAGACATCTTCCTACGAAAGGAACTGAAAGTCGGCACGAGTAACGACTACTATTTACTAAAAGGACAATTCAATTAGCAAGTTACCTCTCTGGGCTTGTGCCACCTGTCGAACTCGCGGATGGATTCGTCGACTACTGGTACTCCTTGAAAGGTCCTGAAAAACTTTGCCAGTAGCGTCTCCACCGCATCATCAGAGATCTCGTCGGGGGACATACGAGATGCATCCTTGAACCCTGCGTACTCGAAGCCCAAGTTCTGGCGCAGCTGCAACGGCTGAACTCGACGCTTCAAAAAACTGGCGGCTACGTTGATGCCAGTCAGGCCCGATTTCTTCAACTCGGCGATCTTTGGACCCACTTGTTCGAGTACTTGGGAATATGGCATGTGACTACCGGCATTGCGGGGTCGTGGTTTCCAATATAGAACCAACCACTTCTCCTTCCAAGATCCGTGGGAATCAGGCAACTCATAGTCCAAGTATATCTCCGAGTTCCTCAGCTGAAAGCCAGCTCCTCCGAGTACCTCTGTCCAGGAGATCATTTCTTTTGCCTACAACAGCTTCGCATCTACCAAATCCTGGATTGCCGACTCCTTCGTCATCGACATCTTCCAGGCCGCACCTGGGCACGGCGGCGCAGTCTGATCCGTGGGGCCACACTTGGGCGGAGGAAGCTCTACCTCCTTGCCCTTCTTCGATCCTTTCTTTTCTTGGTCACCTCGACGGACTGGCCATGTGTGATAGAACCGCCTGATTTGAAACACACGCCTCATCTTTACCCCAGGAATAAAAAAACACATCCCGGGAGACAAGACCAACCCGCTCCACTCCTGCCAAGGGTGTCCAGGTCTCTGTCCAAACTTGGACTCCAAGCCCACACATGAGTCCCGGACTCATCGTGGTGCTTAGACCTCCATCTATCCCCGCCTCCAATCAGTCGGTTCAGATAGAGCCGGATCCCATGACAAGAGAGCGAGTCTTCCCAGCACCCATACCGAAGTATGTGCTCAGGATAATGATAAATCTGTGACCTGACTAGAACCCAATGCAACGACCGGTCCTTAACCGACACAGGCGGGACAAGTGCAACCAGAGCCTCGCTCTGTTGCCTGACCAAGTCCATTCCAAATCCAAAATACAGTCCCGCCCGGTCTCCATTTATTATCCATATATATATTCCATGTGATAGTAATATAATAATATATAATCCTATCTCTCACGAGTGATAGGCAATCACTCGACTTTTGCCGAAGTCCTATAGCATGGCAATCTACCCGATCCTGTTATACTAGTAAGACTCATAGGATAAGGATATATATGCAGGTGGGTTCCATTCAATTCCTTAAAACGTAAATGCACAAAAATATATATATATAAAGTGCAGAATAGTAGGGGTTATGCACCGAAGCTTGCCTGGGTAAGATATATATACTAAAAAGTTAGCATCTGCATCTTCAGATCATCCACCATCATCTGAATAGAAAATCCATTGCATCATCTTCTGAAGAGAATACCATTACACCATCTTCAGATTCCCAATCATTCTTCAATTGATCCGTTGATCCATCGATTCATCGTTGTTCCTATTATGATATGCAATGCAATATATGAATGCATAGAGTGGCACACATGGTATAGTTATAAACTTATAAACTTTTGGTTGCTTTATTCAACAAAGTGGGAGCATAACAATCAACACCCATTATTATTAAAGCACACATGAACTACATACACAAGTATTATTCAACCAGAAGGTTAAATGTACTTAAAGTGTTTCACATGTTTGTTCCTTATCTTAAGTATATTAATGTAACTCTTAGGTGCATATAAGTTAATTACGAGCAATCATTTATACAAGAGCAAGCGAAAGCAACCACTCTAAGCATATGCAGTTTTTGGACAGCACATATCAGTCATATGTTTTAACCATATCTAGAGTTTTAGGCATTCAACAAAGGTGATCCTAGACTTTTTGGAAAGCTTATGAAACTGTCTACAACTTTGTTATAATCACCTAGAGCTAGTTCATTGGTTAACAAGGTTTAAAACAGCAAAGAAGCACAGCTGCACAAACCAAAGACAGGAACTGATAGCAACTTCCGAGAGGCATAACTATAATTTTACTCATCCAATAAACATGATATTTAGGTTTATGGAAAGTGTATCAAATTATCTACAAGTTTCTTATTATCATCTTATGGTGATTCACAGTTTAACAAGATTGAACAACACAAACAAGATATCTCTGTCCAGATTTGGACAGAAACTTCCACCAAACTTCCTAAACCCATAACTTGAGTTCTACCTTACCAAAAGAGGTGATCTTGGACATTATAGAAAGCTTGATAAAATCACTACACTCTTCTTATTATCACTAAAACATGATTCCAAAGATAACTGAGCTAAAAAGCATAATCTTCCAGAACTGCACAGCTTACATGCAAAGCATGATGGAGTATTTGTTAATTCCATAACTCCTAAACTATCAAGCCTAAGGTTATGAAATTTTTATCATAGCACAAACACACTAACACTAGGTTACCATAAAAATTTCATTGCAAACACCTGATCTGTATTTATGAATTTAAAACTAGAACGCATAGATGTATTTTTACAGCAAAAAATTTCTACTAAAACATGTTATATTATAACTCCAATGCATAGATCTACTCACAAGGATTCCAGAACATCTTCATTTTCCTTTTTATGATTTTTCTAATATTTACTATGATTTATTGAAGTTTCAGCCGATTTATATATAAAAAGAAAAAGGAAAAGCATATAGGACAAGCACTTTGCACTGAGGCCCCTGAATTTATTCAGAATTAACCCATAGTCCAGTATGCACTATTTAACACTATTCATGTGAGTTAGGGATTTACATTGAAAATCCTGGAAAAGTTTCTATTCGTGGTTGGGTCCTTCTTCTACCTTCTGCTCGTAGAAGACTGCACGGGACGGTGTCGTGGCCGACGTTCTAGGAGCCCGGCCGGCCGGCTGGCGGCCGGGGCCGGCGATGATGGCCAGCCAGGGCGCGGCCTAGCATCCCACGTGCAGACAGGGGGGCGGCCTCGGCCCGGCTAGGCTTTGGTCGCTCTACTCACGGGCGTAGGCGGCAGCTGCGGCGGCGGCGCCGTCGTCCAGGCTGGCCGGCCGGCTAGGGGCCATGGCCGGCAACAGCGGCCAGGGTGCGGTGAAAGGTCCTTTATGGATAGAGGGGGGTGAATAGCCTAATTAAAAAATCTACAAAACACTTAGAGCAACTTAATTAGACAATTAAGAAGCAAAGCTTTTTGCACTAGCTCTATAATAGAACCGACCAAATTATAAAATCATAAGTACAAAAACAATCACCGTAGTGATCAAATTCCTATACTTAAGCTCTCATAATCCCGGTAGTCTGAAAATCACGAAGGATTTCAAACAACTCTCGACATGCAAACCAAGATCGTAGTGATTTAACACAACACATCATTCGTTACAACATTTCACAAGCGGCATTCGGATTACATCCATCAGAGTTCAAATAAAATATTACAAACCAAGTTTGAATTTGCGGAAGCAACATAGTTTAGTACATAACTTCATAGTTTCAAATATATTGCTAGATCTTAGTCATGTCCCACAAAAGCATCTTCAGGTACGAGAACTAGGAGAGACCGCGCCCAACGGTCTAGTCTTCATCCTCAGCCAGGAGAAGGCAATACTTGCAGCAACCAAAGTAGAACTGGTCATCTGCAACAGGTGGGAGATAAACCCTGAGTACGAGAAGGTACTCAGCTAGACTTACCCGTCAAAACCAGAAATAAAAGGCACCAAGGGTCATGCAAGGCTTTATGAGGTGGGCTAGCTTGACACAGTTGCATAAAAGAGCTTATGAATATAGTAACCTATTTAAACTTCACATCAAGTTTATCATCATTTACCTGTCCACTAGATTTGCACCTGTACTAGAGCACTCACTTATTAGGAGCAATCAATATTAACCATAGCAGGTATAATAAGGTTGTTATCATCATATCACCATTCCTGAACCATTATGTTATTTAGTGTATCTACTTTGGAGATAAGCCCATCAAGTTCTCACTAACCGGGAGAGACGGTGACTCGAATCGAATTACAACTCAGCTGAGGGGGTATTCCTAACTCTCACCTTAGCATACATTGCAAGGGTAGTTGTGGGTCACCTTTGGGACAACTCAGGAACCAAATTCGTGGGTTCGATCAGCGCTAGCACTCTTAGGGATTACCATTCTGCCAGGATGATCAGGACTTTTAAATAACCTACCCTTGGACTCACGCCTACGGCTCCCTTCCGAGGCATACTTTATACTTATCGACTCTCGGCCTAAGGTGAGCTACTCAGCTTTGTGGTCGGTCTTTAGACATGGCCAACTAAGAGAGAGGCATGCGTTCAACATGAACATGAAAGGCTCCAAGATTCAGTCCTTAAGCAACACAGACGGAGTCACTACAAACCGGCAAGCCTCCACCCAGTCTTCATTTCAAATTAAGACAGGTTCTTTTCCACGATAGCAAATATAGCCAACCGTGCCATATGTATATTCCTATATCTCGCAGGTGATAGGAAATCACCTGACTTCTACCGCGTTTAAGCAGGGCTAAGCACTACACGAACCTAAGCTACATAGGATTCAGGGTATCAATATCTAGACAAGGATTGGATAACCAATGCAGCAAGTGTTTGTATCCAATACCTAAACTTAATGCAACAATATATATATGTAACAATAATACTTTAACTGCATTTCAGAAATTATGAGGCTTAATGTGCTCCGAGGCTCGCCTTTCACAAAGTTGCACGGACGGTGATCCGGGCACTCAATGGTGACCTCGTCTGGCGCTTCTCCTGAGGGCTGCACCCGCTGAACCTCCAGTGTTGGCTGCGCTGCTCCCCGCTCGGTTCCTCGAATTCCAGCAGTGTCACTCCTTCCGGTACACCTATTGCATGCCGATGCACAAGATAAATATCATGGATGCATAAGGAAAGACATGATGCTCATGATGAATGGATCACAGTAAGTGTTTAACGAAAACATCACTGGACACTCGTTTACCGATTAAGAATAGCTCTATTCAAATCACTTTAAAACATGTATCTAACTTAACTTAAAGAACATGATCAACTTACCTAACTTGCATAACCTAAGATAAAGATGCTCATCTTCAGTTAAAGGCCTAACACCTAGGAACATTACCACAAGCTTAGGAATAGTAAAGGCATACTTAAATCAACAGTTAAGGTTTCATATGCAAACGAGCAGTCCTTTAATTTGATCACAACAAAAGTTCTATAAATTCAAATGACTTGCAAGAGGATATTCTAAAAAGCTTATGAAATTCTCTACAATTCATTTATAAACATCAAAGCATGATTCTTACATTAACCAATTCGAATTTAAGTAAACATGGAATCTGTCCAGAAATGGTAGGTTTACTAAATTAAATATTTAGTGATGATGCAAAAGCATAATTGGACCAAACCAAGTTTACCAACTTGTTGTGCATACCAGAGGAACATCAGAAAGTATAGTGCCGACTTCTAAATAGATTATTTAATGTCATTTTCTAATTTATTTAGTTAATTAGGTGATTAAAGCAACATATAGTAAAACTATACAGAAAAATCTACAAAAATTACAGTAGCTATCTCATGCTTCATATAGACTACCATAAAAATTTCAAAGCAATTGGTCAAGCAGAACTTGCTGTATCAAAAATAACAGATGGCAGGGCTATTTCTAGCATAATTAGGAAACCCTATTGAAAGGTGTCAAGCAACAGATTTCACATTTTTCCTAGTATCATTCTAGCATAAGAATAGCACTCACCAAATTTTACCTTTACTGGATCTATAGAAAAATTATGAAAATTCACACAAGATCCATCCATACAAACAAGAGAATTACCTAACTCTTTCCTACAGTTTCCAATATGTATGAAAATTTAACAACAAGCTATTCATGATATGAGCAGTACACCATAAAAATTTCATGCCATTTGGAGGTACAAAGAAAAAGATATAATTACCCCTATTTCCCACATGATTAAAAGAGATAATTAGCAACTCCATTTTTCATAATAGAACATGGCATAAATTATATTTTTAATATAAACTAGACATTACCAGGAACTCAACAAAATTGGAACCACATCATTTGGATCTACCAACCAAGAGATATACATTTTTGAATATATACTCAAATCTGTGAAAAAGAATAAAACAAAATAAAAATGGAAACCTAACCACTACTGCTGGGCCGGCCCAGAAAAGCTCGGCGGCCCGCGACGCGTGCGCGCGTCAGCATGGCCTAGAAACGGCGTGGCCCACGCCGGCTCCCGCTTGCGCGCGGCTGCTGACAAGCGGGGCCCGTCGGTCAGAGAGACAGACAGGGGAGGAAAGAAGGACGACGGCGTAGCTCGTCGCCGATGGCAGCTCCGGCGAGGCCATCGGTGCCAACGTGTTCACCTCACCCACGTGCACCTAGGGATACCATCAATTGTAGCTATTCCAGCGGCTAGAGGAAGTGGCGACGGCCATGGCGGTGCACGGCCACGGGTTGGCCGGCTCCGGCGAGGTCCGACCCCGTAGGGCGCGGCTAAGCTCGGTATGAGCTTTCGGAGGTCGCTACCATGCTAACCAAGCAAAGAGGAGGGGATGGGAAGGCCTCGGTGATAGTTGGCCGCATGGAGCGCCAACTTCGGCGAGGTCCCATCATGGCGGCGGTGGTGGAAACGGCGAATGTGCCCTTACCAAGCCCCAATCGACACGGCTGAGAGGTGGAGGAGGTAGAGGAGAACACGGCAAAGCTATGGCCGATGCGTTTTTGTGGTGGCGAGCGAGCACGAGCTCGTTGGAGTTGCTACGGCTGTTGCTGCGGAGCTATGGGCGAACGGAGGAAGTCGAGGAAATAGAAATTGAACTGGCGAGCTGGTTGACAGGCGCATGGGGGTGCTCATGTCGCGGTCGTCCGTGCCAGGGCGTCCGCGGCGTGTGGCAGCATGATCAGGTGACCAGTGATGCGCGGCACACACGTGGCCATTGGACTCTGAACCTGTCGAGCACTGTAGCTCACAATTCAGTAATCCCATCAGACTTGATAGTGCAACTTCAATGCATTAAAACGACTAAACCATTGATCCATCGTGAAAACCATGTACATGAAAATTGTAGCCCTACCTTCCATCTTCAACTTCTATTCAAGGATCATAGTCTAATTCACCACGAATCAGAAGTTACATCAAGCCAAAGTTGGCTCGATCCAACTAAAACTGTATTTATGACTTAGCAATTTTTCTAAGTATGAAATCAGCAGGGAAACATGACTTGTGGGCCCTGTTTGAGTATGTTCTAGCCATTTTCATGAGATGGTCATATTGAGACTTTTGTTCCTTGATAAATTGGCTACAACTTTGGTAAAGGGTGCACATCCATGCAAGATCTCTAGGTTGGACTTTTTAATCAGTCAAATAGAGTCACTCTATGGGTCATTCTAAGTCAAACCTCCCCTAGAGGGCAATTTAGTCATTTTGGTCCACATGAACAATGTCCCATCAATTACCCTAAGTGTAGTTAAGGTGTATTAGACCATAATTAACCACTCTACACAAGTGCTACACCAACTTCCAAGGATCACATGTGATGAAACAACAAAACACTCAATTTACCCTAATGTTGCAATTCCATGTTTCACATGTTTCATGACCTTGTTGCAAATTTTAAACTTGTCATATTACTACCATGTTGCCATGTTTCAAGGTATGAGAAACTCATGTTGCATTCACATGTTGCACTACTACCATTCACAATCAATCAAGTATGAAACAACATAATTGAGAATGTTGCATATACATGTTTCAGTAACAATGACATGATGAGATAGATGATGCACATGTTTATGAAATGAAATGCAATTTTTGTGGGAGCCAAACACCTAGGGTGTTACAAGCTCTACTAAGTGTTGCAAGCCACCTATCCAAGCAATTCTAGTATGTTAATCTCTATGGCACACAATTGCTATGTCTAGGTTGCTACTCTCTAAACAAGAGAACAAGCTAATTACTTCTAAATGGAGAGCTACTAAAAAGCACTACAACTATCACTACACAAGTGCATATGAATATAATGCAAGTGATAGAAATAGTTACCAATACCGGCAAGAGACAATTGATCACAATATGAATACCAAATGAACCAAAGGAGACAAAGATGACACGTTGATTTTCTTCCGAGGTTCACGTGCTTGCCGGCACGCTAGTCCCTATTGTGTCGACCACACACTTGTTGGTTCGGCAGCTAATAGGCATCACACACCTAGCCCAACAATTGGGCGCCACAAGAACCGATCCACAAGTGAAAGTAACTCAATGACACTTAGACTTAATTGCTTGTACTAGCTTGATCATTGGATTGAGATGATGTACTATCCACTTGTTGATCTTGCATTTGAGAACCACTAGCTTGCATGATAGGAGAAGTGAGCACTTGATCTTTGTCATTGTCACAGAACCGACTAATTTATAAGAGCATAAGTACAAAAACAATCGCCGAAACGATCAAATTCTCGAACTTGAGCCCATATAAACCCGGTAGTCAACCGAAATCTCGAAGGATTTCAAACCAACTTGCATACAACCAAGATCATAGTAATTCAACATAACATATCATACATTACAACATTTCGCATACGTTCGCAAATAGGTTACATCATCACAGAGTCATTGTTATTACAAAACAAGTCTTGTAAACATGCGGAAGCAAATAGTTTAACTCACACACCGAGTTCAAATACATATACTGGTTTGCTGATCACAGACTGCAAAAGCATTCAGATAAGAGAAAAGAGATCATGCCCATGATCTAGTCTTCATCACTCGCCGGGTGGAGACAATACTTGCAGAATCCCTGATATAGAAGGTCATCTGCAACAAGAGGGAATAAACCCTGAGTACGGGAATGTACTCAGCTAGACTTACCCGTCGAAAACCAAACAAATGACACCAAGGATTATGCATAGCTTAATGTAGTGGAGCTAGCTGACACTTTCTTTTTGCAGAAAAGCATAAGTAATAATGATCAACTCTTAACCTGAACTAGCAGTGACTTTTTAGCCATTAACCTATCATCTATATTAGCACCTGTACTAAGCAATCATTTTATTAGGGTGCAAACATTAATAACCATATCAGGTATTCATTATGGCAGCCTTATCATCATCCATTTAACCATATCGTTAAATTAATTGAATCTACGTTGCCGCTGCTCAGTCAAGTTCTCACTATCCGGGAGAGACGGCGATTCGAATCAATTCCTATCCAGCTAGAGGGGTATTCCTAAACACAAACCCTGCTTCCCCCATTAGGGTCGCAACAAGTCACCTTTGGTACGATTCAGGAGTTGCGAGTCCGAACAGATCGACATTCTTAGAGAACCACTCTGCCAAGGTTGTTCGGGACTCTAACCCACCTTGGACTTATGCCAATGGCTCTCCGCACATCCTTACTACCTCCAGAATGTCACCACTACTCGCATCCCCAGCCTGAGTCGAGCTACTAGGCTTCACGGTCGGAATGACTTATCCGGCCAGCTAAGTGTTAGGCTGCGTTCAACATGACATGAGGACATACAGCGTATCGGTCCTTAAACGACTCAGACGGAGTCACTATGTTCAAACCTACACAAGACCCCGCCCGGTCTTAATTCATTATTCACATGGTTCTTTTCCACAATAGCAAATATAGCCAACCGTGATCCACCTCATCCTAAAGCTCGTAGGTGACAGGAAATCACCTGACTTCTACCGCACTAAGCATGGCTAAGCATTTAACCTGTTCCTGAACTTAAATAGGATTCCAGTGCGATATCTGGATAAGGAAGGATATATAATGCAGCAATTGGTTCCAACCAATTCCTATACTTAATGCATCATCAATAATAAAAGATACTCAATGTATTTGTAAAAACATGGGAGGCTTAATATGTTCCGGGGCTTGCCTTTCAGGAATGAGGAAGGCTGGTGGTCAGGGCACTCGGGCAATTCCTCCACGGCGACTGCTTCATCGGCTTCCTGCACCTCGGGTTCCTCCTCCTAGTTGGCTCCCTCGAACTCCAGCAACATCACTCCCTTCGACACACCTATTGCATGAATGCGCAAGATAAATATCATGGATGCACATGAACGAATGTCGGGGATGCTCAGGGAATGCACATGTGCACTGTAGTTTGCATATTCCAACTTAAGCCCTATTCAAATCACTTTCACTTACCACGTTTATACAACCTAAGGTATAATTGCTCATCTTCCGTTAATGACCTAGCACCTGCACCTAAGCATATTCTCAAGTTAGGCTAACCCCTAAACAATCAATGAGAACATTGCACAAGCATACACTCAAGCATTTGTATTCCAACCAAATGGAGACTATGTAGCGGTACAGTAAACTAGCCATAACCGAAGATTTATAAATCCAAATGATATGCAACAAGACAATCTGGAAAGCATATAAAATTGTCTACAATAGATTTTCAGATCTCAGAGCATGATTCAAACCTTTACTACGTCGAACTCATAAATCAACAGAACTCTGTCCTCACAAGGCAGAGAATAAGCAAAGACTGGAACCTAACTTTAAACAGCTGTAGTTTCTAAGCAACTGGGCCAAATGCCCTTAAATTTTGACAGGAGCTAGATACATAGATTATCTACAACTCTTGTATTCATTACAATCACAGAAAACCAAAATATCATGGGGAGCTTTCTAAAGTCCCCAGATCTATCCAGAGGGACATAATGCAAATGAAATACTTAGTAACTCATGAGGTAAACATATAATTGGACAACACTAAATCTACTCACATGTCACACATATCACAAGAACACCAGAAAGTAGGGTGTTCATTCCCAAAACATTTCCTCTAATACCTTTCTTAATTTATTTAATTAATTATAGGAAATAGTAAACATATATGAAAGCTACACCATTAAATCTACAAAAATTACAGTAGACCCTACATGCCCTAAGTAGACTACCATAAAAATTTCACACCATTTTAGTAAGTACAACAGCCTACACAAAAATGGTAAGGCAGAATGGCTTAAAATGGCATAATTAGGAAACCTTAGTGAAAAGTGTCAAGCAACAGATTTCATATTTTTCCTAGCATCTTTAAGATACCAAGATACTACCTACCAAGTTTCATGGCCATAGGATTCATAGATAATTTACAAAAATTCACACAAGTATCTACCAACGATAAAAGGAAAATCTATAACTCAAAAACTACACATCCAATGACTCTCAAATTTTAACCAGAGCTTCTACTATACAAGACTAGCTTACCCACAAAATTTCATAATTTGTGGATCACAGAAACTCAAGATATGATTTAAACAAGTTTGCACGCATTCAAAAACATTTTTCAAGTTCCTATTTAATTCATCCAAAATTTCTACATAATGTGCTCAAGACATATTTTTCTTAAATACTAGACCTTACTATGAGTCTAACAAAATTTGAATCATATCATTTGGATCAATACTTTAGGAATTACAAAATTTACAAAACAGCAGTAAAAACTGAAAATTTGAACTATCCTTAAGAACAACAGCCACTGACGTGTGGGACCCGGCTGTCAGCCGACCCCACCCGTCAGTGAGACGGAAATAGAGGAGGCGCACGCGACGGCGCGGCACACGGCGAGGCTCACCGACGGCGGCTCCTCCGGCGAATTCAACTGCACCGGCGTGCTCCCCAAGTTCCCCCGCGTGGATTGACCCCCTAAGCCTAGACCCTAGCAGCCCCAAAGCACGTCGACCATGGCACATGGTGGCCCTGCCGTGGCGCACGGTGGTGCGCGGCCGTGTTCCGGCATGACCGGACTGGCTTGGTCGGTAAGGTCTTCACAGGAGCTGCTACAAGCGATGGGGAAGACGAGACGAGGGCTAGGGATGGAGGAATGGTGCGGTGGTGCACTGGCCACGGTGAGCGCCATCTTCGGCGATGCTCAGCCATGGTGGCGGTGGTGGAAACGGTCACAGCGACCTTACCTAAGCTCTAGTGGATCGGCTAAACGATGGAGAACGGAGAGGCGAACACGGCGAAGCTCCAGACAAGCTGGCCGACACGTTTTTGCGGTGGTGCGAGAGCTAGGCGACGGCGAAGCAGGAGCGGCAATGGCGGAGCAGCTGCTTGCTTGGCGCAGCGCGTGGTGGAGGTGAAGAAATGCGAACTGGAGCGGGTGAGTGCGTCGGGCAGGCGCGCGGGGTGCTCAAGACGCGGCTGACCGTGCCAGGGCGTCCACGGCGCGTGGCCAGCGTGCTCAGGCGAGCGGCGACGCGCGGCACACACGCGTCATCGCCTTTCTGAACCGGTCGGCCATGTTCACTGAAGGTTTTCTGAAAACGCGATTCAGAGTTCATCCAGTCCGACTGACAGCGAAACTTGTTACCAATAGATCTCTTAATCCATGGCGATCTAGGTTAAGTTGTAATTAACAAAGTTGGAGACCTACGTGAGTACTACAAGTTTGCTAATTGGAGCTTGAGCTAATTTGCCATAGATTTCAATCTACATGGCTCCAAAGTCGTCTTCATGCAACTGAAAAGCAGTTCCAACACTTAAACAATTTTTCCATGTTGAATCCACCATCAAGCTAACTTGTGGGCCATTTTTGAGCATGTTGTGCTCATTTTCATGAGATGGCCATAAAATAACTTTTGTTCCTTACATAATTCTCTACATCTTTGCTTTAGGTTGCTCAGACATGCAAACATCCTAAGCCATACTTTTTAAACAGTCAAACAAAAGGGTTCGGGGGTCAAATTTGGTCAAACCATGACTTGGAAACCTAATTAGTCAAAGTGACCAACATGAACAATGTCCAAAAGACATTCTATGTGTAACTAAGTTACTTACAAGCATTTCTAGCCACACCATGCATTGGTCACACAAGAATCAATCAAGGTATGTACTGAAACAATGAAAAACACAAGAAATGTTGCAAATGTTTCATAGTCATGTTTCACATGTTTCATGATCTGGTTGCATAGTATTAACTAATCTTGTTTCACTAAGTGAGTGGCACATGTTGCACTCAAGTGTTGCACACTTTACATTTCATAAAAGAGACAACACACATGAAACATACAACATGTTGCAATGTTTCGAAATCATGTTTCATGTGATATAAGTTCACGAAGGGATGCATGATGCTTATGTTCATGAAATGCAGTGCAAATGTGGAAGCTAAGCACCAGGGGTGTTACAGCCATCTTCAATCTCAATCACTTCTCTTGGCCTAATATCACCAATATCCATATGCTTCATTGCATTTGCCAATGGTAGACCTCTCACATCATCATGATTCTCATCTTCATCTTGAGATCCCTTGGTTTCATCAAATTCCACATCATGGACTTCCTCAAGTGTACCACTAGCTAAATTCCAAACTCTATAAGCTTTGCTTGTGGTGGAGTAACCAAGTAAGAAGCCTTCATCACATTTCTTCTCAAATTTGCTCAATCTAGTGCCTTTCTTCAAGATATAACATTTGCACCCAAACACTCTAAAGTATGCAATATTGGGCTGTCTTCCATTCAATAACTCATATGGTGTTTTCTCCATCATTGGGTGACAATAGAGTCGGTTGCTATAATAGCAAGTCGTGTTGATAGCTTCGGCCCAAAATGAGTGACTCACATTATACTCACTAAGCATAGACCTTGCCATATCAATGAGTGTTCTATTCTTTCTCTCAACAAGGCCATTTGATTGAGGTGTGTATTTGGCCGAGAATTGATGTTTGATTCCAAATTCATCACAAAGCTCATCAACTCTAGTGTTTATAAACTCACTACCATTGTCACTTCTTACTTTCTTGATGGTGGTTTCAAACTCATTGTGACACCTCTTGACAAAAGATTTGAATGTAGCAAATGTATCACTTTTGTCACTAAGAAAGAATACCCATGTATATCTTATAAAATCATCCACTATCACAAAGCCATATTTATTTCCACCAATGCTAGTGTATGTTATTGGTCCAAATCAATCCATGTGCAATAACTCAAATGGTTTGCTAGTGCTCATCATGCTTTTATTAGGATGGGTGTTACCAACTTATTTGCCGGCTTGACAAGAGCTACAAAGCTTATCCTTTTCAAATACCACATCTTTCAAGGTTTTTACTAGATCATGCTTAATCAATCTATTCAATTGTTTCATTCCAACATGACCAAGCCTTCTATGCCATAACCATCCCATACTAGATTTGGTGAACAAGCATGTTGTCAATTGTGTTTCACTAGCATTGAAATCAACTAGATAGAGGTTCTCATATCTAAATCCTTTGAATATCAAATTAGAACCATCTACACTAATGATCTCAACATCATCTATTCCAAATATGCACTTAAATCCAAGATCACACAATTGAGCTATAGATAGTAAGTTGAAGTTCAAGCTCTCTACTAGCAAGACATTTGATATGCTCAAGTCATTGGATATTGCAATCTTACCAAGTCCTTTGACCTTGCCTTTACCATTGTCACCAAATGTGATACTATCATAACCATCATTGCCACTTGAATTGATTGAATTGAACATTCTTGCATCTCTGGTCATATATTGAGTGCACCCACAATCAAGCACCCGATGCCTTCCTCCGGCTTTATAATTGACCTATAAAAGCAAATCAATTTCTTTTAGGTACCTAAACTTGCTTGGGTCCTTGAAGGTTAGTCACTAAGCTCTTGGGCACCCAAATTGCCTTCTTCTTTGGGCCAACAATGGGAGCACCAATAAACTTAGCCTTCACACCATTGGTACCCTTTGTAAGTAAATAACAAAAATCAAATTTTATTGAGGATACATTAGCATGTGATTTCTTGTTCTTGCATTGTTGCTCTATATGCCCTACTTGCTTGCAACTATGGTAAAACCGACCATTGCTCCTCACAAAGCTAGCTTTGGGAGTAACAAAGGCCGCCTTGCCCTTCTTGGGGGTATGGCCTAATCCCTCTTTGTTAAGAGAGAAGCGTTGACTACCCAAGCACTTTAGCAAGCGGGCATCACCGCCATTGGCATTGCCTAAGGCACGTGTGAGCTCATTGACCTCCTTCTTGAGGTTCACATTTTCCACTATTAGTGAGGTATCACAAGTGAGACCATCACTAGTGGAGGAAATAGGAGTGGAAGTGCTACATGAAGTGTTAGTGGGAGCAACAAAGGTAGGAGTATGGATAGATTCATCAATAATATCACAAGTTACTCCTATGTCACATGTTACAACAATCTTATCCTTGTTTTGTTCAAGGAGAGAGGAGTGAGCCTTTTCAAGCTTTTTGTGAGCTTTGCCAAGCTTCTCATGGACTTCCATTAGTCCCTCATGAGTAGCATTGAGCTCATCAAAGGATTGCTCAAGAGCTTTAAGCTTCTTGTTCAATTCTTTGCACTCCTTTCTCTTCATTTCAAAACAAGTATGAGCTTGTTCTAACATGTCCATGAGGTCCTCCTTTGAGTGCTCCTCATCATCACTCTCACTATCACTACTATCACTCTCATCGCATTATACCTTAGTGGCTTAGCCATGAAGCATGTTGATGGAGTGTCAAAGAGAGAGGGCTCGTTGTTGATGGCAATGCTTGCATGCCCCTTCTTCTTGGATGTCTTCTTCTCATCATCACTTGAATCATCATCATCCGAAGAAGCATCACTATCCCATGTCACAACATATGAGCCACCCTTCTTATTCTTTGTGAAGGACAACTTCTTCTCCTTCTTTTCCTTCTTCTCCTTCTTCTTCTCTTCCTCATTGTCATCACTATTGTAGGGACAATCCGCTACAATGTGATCCTTGCTCTTGCACTTGTAGCATCTTCTCACATAGTATTTGCTCTTATTTTGATCTCTTCTCTTTCTTGCACCATAGCCCTTCTTCATGAACTTGCCAAACTTTCTCACAAAGAGGGCTAGAAACTCATCATCAATGTCACTTGCTTCCTCATCATCACTTGATACTTCCTTCTTTGATTTGCCCTTGCTCTTGGATGAGGAACCGGCCTTGAAAGCTACACTCTTCTTCTTCTTGTCTTCCTCTTGGTCAACCCCCTCCCTTTCCACACGGTATGTCTCTTGTGTCATGACATCACCTAGTACTTGGCTAGGGGTTATATCCTTCAATCCACCTCTTATGATGATCAATCTCAATGTTTCAAACCTTGGAGGTAGACACATCAAGAACCGGTGAGAGACATCATCATCATTCACCTTTTCTCCCAAGCTCTTCAAGTCATTGACAATTACTTGAAGCCTATGAAACATCTTCGGGATGCTTTCATCTTCCTTCATCTTGAAACTTGTCAATTTGTCCTTGAGAATGTATAGCTTGGCACTCTTGATGGCCGGTGTGCCTTCATAGGTTTCTTCTAACCTTGCCCAAACTTCACTTGCTCTATCAAGATCTTTGATTTGCTCAAACACCTTTGGATCAATTGCATTGTATATGGTGTTTAGAGCCATTGTATTGCATTGCTTGTTTTCTTGGTCTCTTGGGGTTAAACTTGTGGGATCAAGAATCACAAAGTCATTTTCTGTTACTTCCCACACCTTCTCATGAATTGACCCCAAATGCATTTTCATCTTTCTCTTCCAATAATCATATGATGTGCCATTGAATTGTGGTGGCTTGACCCCAACATTGTTGAACATGATTTGAGCCATCTTTTAGACACCAAGGTTGTTAAGCCTTAATTAAATGGTGACCATAGCTCCGATACCAATTGAAAGGTCCTTTATGGTTAGAGGGGGGTGAATAGCCTAATTAAAAAATCTACAAAACACTTAGAGCAATGTATTAGACACCACAAGAACTGATCCCAACAATTGGTTAGAGGGGGGTGAATAGCCTAATTGAAAGGTCCTTTATGGCTAATAGGTATCACACACCTAGCCCAACAATTGGACGCCGCAAGAACCGATCCACAAGTGAAGGTAACTCAATGACATGAGCAATGTATTAGAGCTACCTTATGACTTCTTCGTCGGGGAAGGTGCAATACCCCTCACAAATCATCGGGAGATGGCCACGAACAATCACCAACTCGTGCTAATCCTCCTCCGCTACTCCAAGCCATCTAGGTGGCGGCAACCACCAAGAGTAACAAGAAAACCACAGCAAAACGATCCCTAAGTGCCACTAGATGCAACCACACAAGCACAAGCACTTGGAATCACTCAATCTCACTTTGATTTGCACTATCAAACAAGGAGATGAGAGGGAGGGAGTATTGCTAGCTCAATGGAATGTTTGGTATGTCAAAAGGTCAAGAGAGTTCCCATAGAGCTGGCCAACAACTATTTATAGACCCCCTCCTCAAAACATACCCATTGGGCATTTTCACTGGGCAGTCTGCGTGAGCACCGGACGCGCTGCACGGGGCACCGGACGTGTCCAGTGCACAGCGTCCGGTACAGCAGAATGTGCCACATGTCCTAGCCGTTTGAAGTCGACTGTTGGTGTGCAATGGCTCCTTCAGTGCGCTTACTGAGTTTGCATCGGACGCGTTTGGTGCGTTGACCGGACGCGCTTCACCTCAGCGTCCGGTGCAACTCAGAGAGGTTCCAAACATGTCTTTTGACAACCGGACACATCTGGTCTACTTGACCGGACACACTCAGCGTCTAGTGCGTCTGTGCTAGCTCTTCAGCAGTGCCAGCATCGCGTCTGGTCGCGCCCGAGGGGCAGCGTCCGGTGCGCGCGGCACAGAGCCCTCTTCGCCTAGGGTTTGCCACCGGACACGTCCGGTCCCATGGGGGCACGTCTAGTGCAACTTGTTAGAGTAAACAGAGGCTCGGATAATGCACCAGACGCGTCTGGTCCCACGGGGCCAGCGTCTGGTGCTTACCAGTGAGCACCTTTGCACCATTTCTTCAACCCTTTTGCAAATGTGCCAACTCCACAAGTGTTCCGCCATATGTGTGAGTGAGTTAGCATTTTCACAATCATTTTCCAAGGGTGTTATGTTAGCACACTAGGTCCTAATGCATATGCATGTATGACTTCACCTAGTGGCACTTGATAACCGTATTCACCGAGATTCTCCCCTCTTAATAGTACGGCTATCTATCCTAAATGTGATCATACTCTCTATAGTGTCTTGATCACCAAACCAAAAATGGCTTCTATTGTTATACCTTTGCCTTGAGCCCATTTTTGTTTTTCTCTTTCTTCTATTCCAAATGTGAAGCACTTGATCAACATCTTGTGGTCATCACCATCTCCATTCATCATCTAGCTTCATCACTTGGATTGGACCATTCTAACTTATCTACACACTTAAGCATAGGATTAGTCCAATAGGTTTCATCAATTAACCAAAACCAAACTAGGGCTTTCAATCTCCCCCTTTTTGGTAATTGATGACAACCTTTTCACAAAGATATTGAATTAAAATCTTTTGGATTCATGTTACTTGCCCAAGCATTTTATCATGTGTAAAGGATATGGACAAGTTGCATAAATCCGAGTTGGTAGCATTAGCTCCCCCTACATATGTGCTAAGAGTTTAGATTGAAAGCTTGCACATATGCATGGATATAAATTGTGGGAGAGTGAATGACTACCAAATGATGCTAAGGTGTAAAGAATGGACCTTTGAAGTGTGATATCAATCAGAGTTGCCAATATACACCATCCTTAGCACCATGGTTAGCTAGATACCACTTGAAAATATCAAAAAGAACTAGAAACCTCATGAGATCAACATTAGAAGCAAGGCTCTAGTACCATTTGATTAAAAGGACAATTATATCTAGCTACCTAAGCATGCTAGTATTCAAATCATCACTCAAATCTTATTACTAGCATACACCACACAAGCATGAATCTTGAAGTTTACAACTTGTGCAATGAAAGCAACCATATGTAGTGCACATACAAATGCAACAATCAAGTTTATGAGCTTGCTCCCCCTACTTGTGTGCTCAAGATTTTAATTGATGACAACCTTTTGTCATGTCTCTCCCCCTTTGTTAACTCTCCCCCTTGTCTCCCCCTTTGTCATATTACATATTATCTTTGTGACTAACTTCTCCCCCTTTGTCATGAATTACCATAAAAGATATGGCTCAAATTTTAGGTGGAGTTAGTCAATTAATGAGATTGCGGACTAGAGGGTGAATACCATGTGTGATACCACTTGAGGAAGTTATCTTGGTGCAAACCACTTGAGATACCACTTGTGATAGATTGTAGGGGTGAATTAATAGCTCAAATGGTTTAAACTAGACAACATGTATAAGATATTTAAGTCGGTTTAAATCAATGACAAGCTTCTTCATACATCTTACAATGGTTATCTTGTCAATGTTGAATTAAACACTTGATACATGTTAACTAGATCAAACACTAGGTTAGCACATTGACATAAGGCATCATTTCATAAGAGATCATCAAATGAAAGGTGACATTGCAATTGAGAGTGTTGGCACCGATGATCAACTTGCCGACATATTCACCAAGCCACATGATGAGAAGAGGTTTTGCAAGATTAGGAATGAATTGAACATCCTTGATTTCTCCAATATGAGTTGAGTTCACCCCTCTCAAGCCATTCCTTGAATATCTATATGACATGCCTCTCCTTCAAGCAAAAGCAAGGTAAATGTTGTTTGGCATGCATACATCCTTTGCTAAGGACTTGATTAGTGCATCTAGGCATACCATGTAGTTTATTAGGCTCATTCATGAAATTCAAATGAATTTAATGTTACAAATCCCCCTATTTGTCCTCACAGAGATTCCCCTTGGCCCTCCTAATCTCGCGATCTGTTTCAAGCTAGGTCACCATGTCCACCGCTGCCGGCTTCCCCAACTGGGTGATGCTGGAGCCCATCGTGTTCCGCAGGGACGACGACAAGTCTTTCCCGGACGAGAGCAAGGCGCTCGTCAGGGCGTCCGGCACCACCTCCTGGGAAGCCCAATTCTGTTTCGCATTCGACCTCGCGGAGCCCCCGTCCATCTCCCGCATCTTTGCGCAGCTGCCGGGCTTTCTGGGTCCCAGCAAGGAGAGTCCCTTAGAGCATCTCCAACAGATGTGGTAAAATAAATAGCCAAATTACATAGTTTAGCTCTTTTGTAAAATATAGAAGTCCTCAAAAAAGAAGAGTTTTCCAATAGACTTGCTATTTCTCATCTTGTATATTAAAAAATTGCCACGTCACCAACTACCATGGGCCTATTCCACCTGCCGATTGAAATTTTGTACGATCTATTCCTTTGGAGTCGTCTGCAGCAACGTCATGGTGGCGGTTGTGCTCCTTCGCGTCAATAGAAGATCGTCGCGTTCTGGGCTCCTGGCGGCAACATCGTGTGTGCATCACCAGCACAAGACGCTGATCCTGGTACGTGGCGACAGGCTGCTACTACCCTGTACGTGTTCACCCAATATAGCCTATTCAATCTCCTATGCACAAGACGCTAATATGTGCCACTGCTGGCCCTTCACCGAAGAGCGCGGCAACGCCGCGTGTCTTTCTAGTCCATACCTATACAAGGTTAGTGTTTTTCCCATCTTAGATGTCTAGCCTGGATATAAAAGGTTTTCTCCCTAACTGAAATAGTTTGCTTATGTACCCAGTAGCTCTGACAGGTTGCCAATTATTCCTGTCAATATTTTCCCTACTTCTACAGTTCAAGGTCAATCTCAAAATGTGAACCTAACTACAGCCTTCCTCATATTGATGTTTTTAGTTGCCATAGACAACTTCAGCTTCAATATATGGTTTCTTTTAAGAGTGCCTCCATATGTATTCAGTGTTAGTATGTTCTGTTCCCATGTCACCATCCTCAAATAAAACACATTCCCAGCTCCCCCCTTCCCTTTAGGCTCATATGCTACTTTTCCAGCTATATTTGGATATGCCAGTTCTTTTTAAAATGTATGCAAACAATGTCCATATTTTTAGGGTCTACAAAAACAGACTTCCACAGGTCAACTGCAGTTTGAGACTGCTAAATTTGGATCTGATAAACAAATTGTGAAGTACATGGTTCTCAGAGTCTTTTGCTTCCCTCATTGCAAAGTGTCATTGATATTTCACTGCTGCCTCACTCTTACCATCATGTATTCATACATATAGATATCCATATACAGTTATAATGTGTACAACATGACACTTTATTCGGAGTACATCATGAGCAAGTTTCATACTGTTCTAATCTCAGCTAATACATGTTCTCCACATTTTAGAAATGATGGCAATGACATTCTTTTAATAGTTCAGTAAAAATATTTTGATTCTCTTTTGTGCACACAAAGGAATACAGGAGCCAGCTATTTCTGCCGAGGTTTCAAAGTGAAAAGGAGCCAAGCAGCACCACCCCACAGTGCCACGGTCAACCCTACTCTCACTGTCTGCTCGCCGGTACTAGAAATGCTCTCCAACATTGGCCGATAACAGCTCCAGGCCTGCTACTAATATGCACATTTTCTATTAGTAAAATGCCAATTCTGCTACAGCATATTCGTGGTATGTTTCGCTTGACAACTATTGGTTCATACATTACAACTCTTTGTTAGTGTGTATTCCTTTGATTCACCCACGGCCGCTGCCTTCTGCATAAAAAAAATTGCTGCCTTCTTGGCTGCGATCGATTTGCAGATACTGGGGGGCGAGGATTTTAGGCCAACCAAATTCGTAACCTTTTGAGAATCAGAAATATATAGATCTTTGATACGCAGTCCTGAAACTAAAACAGGGTGAACAGGGTGCGATGGGCCGATGGTGGTCTCGACGAAATCAGGACAATCAATTAGAGTAATAAAACACATAACACCTGAGATAAGCGGAGGAAATCAAATCATAGAACTTGAGCAGGGGCACCATACCGGAGCACACGTCGAGGAATGGATTCGATGCAGTAGCAGCAGCACTGTTGGGTGGAAGGACCCATCGTCGCTGGCCTCCTTGTGCCGTATTCTCCAACCATGGCAGCACCGGGGAGTCCTGCTGCAGTTGGGATCTCCCATCCGCCTGCTGCTCCCATCCAAACTGCTGCTCCCATCCACCTGATGCTGCTCCAATCCACCTGGTACTCCCATCCGCCTCTTGTTGGAATAAAAGGGCAGCGTAGTTGGGATCTCCCATCTTAGATGACGGAGCCTGTCCATGAGGACGCTGCGACATCAGGGCGAATAAGGAAAGGGCGATTCAGAGGGCCAGCGAGTAGCAGCTTCCGTGGTGCGGCGGTGGCAGGGTCGGCGAAGGGGAGGAGGCGATGGACGAGCTTGGGAGTTGGGAATCGTCGAATGGAGCGGGTTGGGCCTTGATCCCCACGATGGGAGAGTTCAGTGCGCGGGCGGGAAGCTAGTTTCTGGCGCACAGGAAGGATCGCGCGTGCGGGGCATCCACCGTGGCCAGCTATTTCGGAAGATGGCGAGCCAGGTTCGCTTGCTATCTATGCCCAACGAGATTTCAGGGATAGCATACTTGCTATTATACAAAACCAAATAGGATCTGATGGAGTTCAATTTTTCCTGTAAAAATCTAAATATACCATACAGAACAAGGATAACATATCTCTTGGAGATGCTCTTAGCCATGTTGATGACCCACCGCCATCTCGCCCTGTTTCGCGTCGGTACCACGAGGCCATGTCGGCGTCAGAACTTCTTCATCTACAGCGCCGGCAAGCCTTCCTCGCTCGAAAAACTCCCCACTTGCACCCAGGATTTGGAACGTGTCCTCCACGATGGCAGCCCATCTCATCGCCCTCCTGAAACGGGGAAGATGTCGCTCTTGCAGAGTTTCAGATCCATGGGCCTCTTGTGCCAAGGCGAGGAAGAGTTCGCGGTGGCGGAGCTGCACCTCTACCCGGACAAACGCAAGCGTAAGGTCTTCGCCGACATCTACTTGTTCTTGAAGTCAGCTGGCAAATGGACCTCTTCGCGTTTACCCATCCTCCACAGTGACGATCCGGATGATGCCTGGTAGCTCTGCATCTGGCTGACCAACACGGTCATCCCTGTCGACCGCTGGCTGTGCTGGATTGACTACGACCGAGGCATCCTCTTCCATACGTGTTTGGGGCGGCGGCTATCGTCTCCTTCCTCCGCTTCCCTCTGCACAAGTTCTCTCGTACTCCTCCCGATATCAGACGGGAATGAAGCAGCAGGATAGAAAATTGCTAAAATAGGACTCCCAAACATGTGCCTTTGCTAAAATAGGACTCCTAATGTTGGCTTTGCTCAAATATGACTCGAAACGTTGTCACTTTGTTATAATGATATTTTGACACTTTTAATCACATTTGTCATCTCAAATACATGTATTTTGCCTTGAGCTGCCTATTTTGCCCTTAGGCCTTTAAAACACATGTATAGGTGGGCTGCTGGCCGTTGCCTGGGCTGGATGGCCGGCCGCCTGGCCATGGCTTGGCTGGCCATGGCCTGGGTTAGCTGGCTGCCGCCTGGGCATGGCTGGCCGTGGCCTGGGCTTGCTGGTTGCTTCCTGTACAGTGTAGTACGTACTGCATGTACAGTGTAGTACGAAACAAACAAGATTGCCTCGTATACGTACTGCATGCATGCATATATGCATATATATACAAGATTGAAATAGGAAAATGATGATCCAAGCAATATATAAAACACATGAATTTAGGACAAACAAGTTCATATCATAAAACCATGATTCTAGCAGTTACAAGTTTATCGCATAAGACTATAATTTAGTTTAAAACAAGATCCAAGTCATGAAATAAATCATGAGCAGTTTACATCTCATCACACAACTAAAGTAATTCATCCAATGTGTAGCTTCCTCTTCGGTGTCATCTTCTTGAGTGCTCCAGCGGTAGGCATCCTCACGGGACTATTGGTGTCAACTTGTGAAGATGTGCCTTCCCCTAATAACGTTGCAAGCATGCTGCACATAAATTCAATACCGTCTTAGTTGACTTCTCTACTCGTAAATGGAACTCCTTGTTGATGGCAAATTGCCGAACTGCCAGCTTGAACTCCTTCATTGTTGGGTACATTGTCCCTACCTCCATTGATGGGTTCTTCTTATCATACATAATGACCATCTCACCGGGTACGACATCACTAGTAGGGATGGCAGCACCATCAATATCTTGCCCAAGCGCAGTATCATTCACTTGTTCATCCATTCGGCAACCAAAGCCTTGTGCAGGTACATTTGTTGACTCATTTGTTGTGCCCTCTTCTGTCAAGCCTAAAAACTCACACATCCGGCTCTCGCTCATAACTTCAATTCGACCTTCATCATCATGTGTTTCCACAATTTGTAATGTTGCCCAATCAACTTTTCCTATAGTTTCCACATCATTCACTTCGAACCTATAAACAAGTCAAACCTAGTTTTATTTCTGTACGGTACTTGTACTGAAAAAAAAATAAAAGATCTAGTGGATGCAATATATACCTTTGCACTTGAAGAACAGGAATGTTGCACTCTCTTGCCGGATGAGGAGCGGTAGGCAGAAGTGACCTTGCTAGGGCTAGAGCATCGATGGGGGCCTCCACTGCTAGCTGCAGGCCATCGGTTGCCCCAGCCTGGGCAGCTTGGCCATCAGGTGCCGCGGCCAGTGCACGAGCTTGGTCGAGCAGGCCAGCAGGCGCCGCGGCCAGGGCACCGGGCGACGCCGCGGCTAGGGCACCACGCACGGCCAGGGCTTCGGTTGCCTCCAAGTCCATGGCCGGCGGCGTCGGCAGGGAAGGAGGGGCAGCGGGCGGAGGTTCTTCTCCATCCATGGCTGGCGGCGTGGGAGGTGAAGAACGGGCGACGGCTGGCGGTGTTCGCGTACGGAAGAGAAGGAGGAACGACGCGCTCATGCGCCGTACGGAAGGAGGAACGACGGGATGGGGCAATGAATCGACACAGATAGATTAGAATACCAGAAGGGCAATACAGTCAATATGAGAAAATACATGTATTTGAGTTTTGGAATATGATTAAAAGTTGTCAAAATGTCATTATAACAAAGTCACAACGTTTCGAGCCTTATTTTAGCAAAGCCAATGTTAGGAGTCCTATTTTAGCAAAGGCACATGTTTGGGAGTCCTATTTTAGCAATTTTCTCCAGCTCATCAGAGGTGACTGTCCAGTCCTTGTTCCACAGCATGCCGCTGCGTGGTGTGTCCGCCATTGATGCTGCCGGTATGCTCAAGTTTGTCGATGTCACCCGCGATGATGGCATTGGCTACGGAGCACTCAAGCCCGGTGCTGGTTTCACCATCACCTGCCACACCCTCCTCCCATCATCTCTAAGCAGCGGCATGGTGTGGAACAAGGACTGGACAGTCACCTCTGATGAGCTCTGGACTGATAATCGCCTCCCGCGCGAGGTTCCCATGTTCCCCCAAGTGAACATCGACAGGCCACATGTAGTGCATTTCCTTATCAGCGACTTCACATACGTGATGAAGAAGATGTGGGTGGTCACCATTGACATGAACACCAGGACTGTCGAGTCATTTTATCAGTATATCAATGGTGAGGAGGACATTGGAACTGAGCGTGAGTTCTTGACCAAGGAAAGGTCCATGCGTCCCAGGCCCTTCCTCCCCAGTGAGTTCTCCAAGGACCTTTCCTCAAGGTAATACTAATTGCTAGCTGCTGGCATTTATCTCTATCTTTCACCTAGCTGCTTAGTAGATTTTTGCTGGTTGCATGTTTATCCCTTGCATATATGCAAGTTGTTCACCACATTAATCGTTAGCATTTCACTTCATCTTTAATCAAGTGTTTGTTTCTGGCAATTCTTTCCTAAGTATAAATATATATAGCACAACTACTTTACCAAGCACCTTTGCATGCTAGCTTTCTCTTGCTAACAGAATCAATGCAAGTTTGATTTGAACATCATCCATCTAGATCGCTTTTTTCACAGTATTTATGTATTGCAGGACGGGGCTTCCGTCGGTGGAATGACTCACATCAATATATATATTTGGTTCCACAAGATAGGAATACTTCTGTTGTGTTTGTCAACAAAATTGAAGGAGATATTTCATGTTGTGGCTGAGGAAGGATCTATCTTATGGTCTGTTTTTATGCTGTATGAACGGATAAGTTATATCAAGTTTATCGTGTGTTGTAAAAAAAGATGTTTATCGTGTGTCCAGCTTTTTTAAGTACAATCATTATGTGGATGAGTCACTTGGTCCTTGAACTTAAAAATGATTGCTCCTTCCTTGTGAATGTTTAAAATGTGGTGTAAAATGGAAACTAAATAAACCCCCAAACTTTGCTAAAAATGTTTTGAAGCATCAAGATATGCTTAATTGCCGCTTTCCTCTCTGCTGGGCCTTGCCGCAAGAAGCTAGCTAGCAAGGCTGTAAGGCGTCTGCAGGAGCCTGCAGCAGCTTACGATTGGTATAACTGATCCGACGCTTACATTGCTGTTACCATGTAATGAAAGCAGAAGAAATCCTATGACTATGACAAGTTGGAAGAACCCTTAGCATCGTCATCATCAGTTCTGAACAGAGTTTGCATGCACCATGTACCAAGATTACCACATACTGCTATGATCCGACGATCGCAGCACGAACAACTCAATTGCAAGTTGGAATAGCCCTTGCTTCAGACGTGACATGAACCAGGTGGTTCAGAATTCGTACCACACACTAGTAAAGAAGCCCCAAAGAAGATGCTACAACAACTCCTGAGGGTATCAGGCAATTTTGGTTGGAAGCGGTCATCCTCTTGTGCGACGTGTTCGCGGGGCCCAGCCCCTACCGTCTCCTTCGTCCGCTTCCCTCTGGACATGTTCCCAGATGCATGCTCACAACCGCAGCTGGGCATCATGTGGTGCACTTCGTTCTTGTCATCGAAGAAGATGTGGCTGGTCGTCGCCATTGACATGAGCACCAGGACGGTGGAGTCATTTGCTCAGTATAGCAATGGGAGGGAGGACATTGGAACTGAGGGTGAGGACTTGACAGAGGAATGCCCTTCCTCCCCTGTGAGTTCTCCAAGGTAATACAGCTAGCTAGCTGCTGGCTTTTATCTGTCTGTCACCTAGCTAGCTAGCTACTTAATAGATTTTTGCCGGTTGCATATTTGCAAGTTGATCATCACTTTAACCTTGTTGGCATTTCACTACTGGGAGAGCAGCCTATTGCTCCAACCAGAACCAGTAATACTACAGCCTGCAGGCTACTTAGCAAAAGATAAGCAATAGGCTTATGAGTGATGAGTTACATGTTGCTGGAAATTATCAGCAGTTGGGAGTGAGTATACTACTTATTACCTCCAGTGGCTGTTTTTTTTGGCAATTCTTTATTAATTTCCGAAGTAAATATAGAACAATTTGTTTTAGCTTTTTCTAGATTCATAGATTTTGCTATGCACCTAGATATATATTATGTCTAGAAGCATACTAAAATGTATGAACCTAGAAAAGCCAAAGTGACTAATAATTTGGGACTGATGGAGTAGTATGTTACCTGTGCTAATGCAATGGTAGTATTTTCCTCTAGTATATGTTGTCTTAACCTAATTGTGACTATACTGTGCATGCATCATTACAAATCATTGTCACAAAACATAAATCATGTGACGGTTTGGACCAAGTACATAATAAATGAGAGTGATCACAATGTACATTGGTAATTTTGTACTATCATAATGTACACTTGTGGCCATGCAAGGTCAAATTCCAAACAATTATATATGTCTGTTGGTTCACTTAAGGCCCAAAATAACAGCCGGAGAAAATATTTCCTTACAAATCGATTCTGAAGCACTGGATTGCATGCATATTCGCTGTTGTCGTACTCTTTGGCGAGCTACAAGCCTACAAGATGAGAATGACTGCATGGATGAGAAGGAGTGCACGGATGAGAAGGAAGAGGTAAGAGATAAGGATACAGGTCTGTGTAAATAAAAAGCCTCGACATGCTAAATAGGGATAAACGAAGTTAAACCAAAGAACCCCCCTCAGGCCTCAGCAGCAGCCAGCAGGTTAAAAAAATAGTAACTAATCTATTATTATGACCTAAAATGCTTTTATTACTAGCATGCTTTTTAAAGTATTGCGATTGGAATTCCTGCATTGCAAACATCTTTTTTCCATCCATTCATGTGTTTTTTCAATCCTTTGTTTCGCTATTACACACTCATCACATTCGTACGGTTTTTCCCATTCCTCTTGTTTTATATTCCTTGGTTCCAAGTAGACTCTAAACACTGAAGACATTACGAACCTGGGAGCATTATGAACTCTGAAGAATAAGTTACAGAGGGATTTACGCAATACTGAATTTCTGAATGCCTGCACTGAAACAAAACAAAATGGAAATGTTCCTCAAATAATAGTTCCATGAAGTAGGAAACTCTAAGGGTCCGTTTGGCTGAGAGAATCATTCCAGATTCTTGCTAGAATCCGTCTGTTGCTTGCCAAACGGTCACCACAGCTAGCGATTCTAGATAGAAACGTTTCTAGCTATTCTAATTTTTTGTACTAGAGAATAGAATCACCTCCTAGCCAGTTTCGCGTGATTCTGTTTCTTTCTTTCCTCTCTCCCCTCTAGTATGTGATAAGTACACTTCGTCTTTTTCAAGTGCAATAATTTAAAATGAATCGCAAGTGAAATGTTCTTCACCCATAAAAAAAAATTAGTGAAGCCTATCTATTTCTATATTTTTTTAAAGAAAAATAATTTATCTTTATGTCTATTTTAGAAACCGAATCAGCTAGGTAGCCAAACGATTTCAGGAAAGTGATTCTATTTCAACAAAGAAACGTTTCTAAAAAAATCTGAATCTGAAACGTTTCTTAGAGAATCTGTATCCCTACCAAACAAGACCTAAGCTATAAAGCGAGCACAACACATAAGACCATATAAAAGGACCACAAAACAGAAGCCCAGATTCCAAGAACAATTACATCATATAATCTAAATGTCTCTTATTTGTTAGAAGGGCAATTTTTTAAAAAAAGACTTCTGAAGGGCAATAACATCTGAACTCTGGCCAATCCATGTTTTTTGTCGCTTGTGCTCAGTCTGTCCCTCATCAGCAGCCAGAAAAAAAAAACTTTTATGTTTGAGCTGACACTAAGATTTCCAAATCCACTTAAAAGAGCCTGATACTTCAGAATGATCGGTTAGAATCTTATGAGCGTTGGACAATGAGAAAACAGCATTACCCTAAACTTTCATTCTCAAAACTAATAATTTTTAAGAACTGTTCCATTTACAAATTTTTACAATACCGGTTAGGTTCCTACTTCCCTTACGTAGCTACTCCTATATTACTGTCTGTATCTCCAACAAATTCAATTCCCAGGTAGGCTGGATTGATGTAGTTTACAGAGATGCTTCTAGGGAACTAGAAGTGCAGATTACTGCACCATACCAAGCAAGAGCATGCTAATTCGAAACCAAAACTGAAACCAAGCAAGGCCACATTGCTAGTTTCTTCCACAATAGACATTTTCCAAACGGAATTAACGTGATACATCTAGGAAGGAACAAGGTCCTCAAGCGGATAGTTCCGTTTGTGGTTTGACGAAACATCAGACAATATCTTTATCAATGAAATAGGCACAATCTCGTACCCGTTCGTTCAAAAAAAAACATCGGACAATAGTTTGAAAATCAAAGAAAGAAAGAAAGAAAAAACAAATCGACAGGATCTTATTTTGCCGTTCTGAATTTGTGGTCGCCGCTCCCATGCGATGCGTAGCGTTGGTGGATGGATCCATCAGTGGCCGCTGCCCACGGCGTCCTTGACGGCGGCCGCCGCGCCCTGGGCCATCTGCGCCACCTGATCAGCAGCCTGCGCTCCCACACGGATGGGAGGATTAGAGGATTATTCATCGGAAATCACCCGGCGAGGAGGAATTCATCCGTACATACCTGCTGGACGGTGTCGGCGGCGCGGTGCTGCTGCTGCTGCGCGCTGTCGGCCGCAGCTCCGGCGGCGTCGGCCGCGGCGCCGCCGCCGGCGTCCTTGACGGACTGCGCCGCGCGCTCCGCCTGGCACTGCACACACACACACACACACATGGATCATTCATGGATGAATCCCAGGGCACGCCACGCCATGCGAGCAAAGCGATTCGTCAGCACTAGCTAGGAAGCCAGCTCTCACCTCGCCCTCGGCGGCATGCGCCTTGCCGGCCTGGATGGATTGCTCAACGTTCGACATCGCCGATGATGGTCTTCTTCTTGAAGCTGTCAAAATTACTTGAATGTATAACCAGGCGCTTGAGCCGTGGTTTATATAGAGCCTTGTATGAGCTGCAATTCTTAATATAGCAGCAGCTCTCGTGCTGGCTCGTTTCAAAAGAAAAATTCTTACAGGTGTTAGGTTAGTTTTTAGCCATTGCTAATCACCGCAAGCCAAATTTAGAGCCTCCACACATAGCCCGGTCTGGAGACAATCTGAAGCATCAATTCATCACACAAGTTTTCTTTTGAGCGATTTCATTCTGTTTTCATCGCCGCTTCACAACGCCTTCTTGTAAATTTTGTATATATATTTTTTCCCTTTTTCCTTGGCTTAGGCCTCTGTGACTTTCTTCTCTATTAATTAATACAAGCCCGGCAATCTCCATTAATAATCTACATGATCTACGGCTGGCTAGTTAATCTTCACAGCAAATTTTGTGGTTTACAGGCTCAAAACCCTGCATCTTTGAAAATCTAGGTACAAGAACAAATGATCATTAACAGGCACTGAGACTGAAAGAAAACAAAATCTATGCGTAGTCTGAGTCCGGCGTGGTGCTGAACACCGGCTTGTCCTTGTCCACCACCACGGCGGCGGGGACGGCGGCGCTGCCGGCGTCCTTGCCGGCGCCGCTGCTCCCGCTCTTTCAGCGCGGCTTGGCCTCGCCGAGCATGGTGATGACGTCGCGCATGGAGGGCCGGTCCCGCGGCGCCCTGGCGGTGCAGAGCACGGCCGCGCACCGGCCGCCGACGTTCGCGTCGAGGTGCTCCTCCACCGTGTTGCTCCGGATCTTCTCCCTCACCCACCCCACGATGTCCTGCCCCTCGCCGAACTCCGCCTCCACAGCCCGCCGCCCCGTGATCAGCTCCATCAGCACCACCCCGTAGCTGTAGATGTCGCTCTTCTGATCCACCTTCAGCGTGTACCCGTACTCTGCGCATTGATTCAGATCGAATCGATCAACTTCTGAAATCCAACGCATCAAGGATTTTCGAGATCGAACTCTGAATCCAGCTTTGGCGATTGCAATGGTGATTGGTACCTGGCGCGATGTAGCCGTAGGATCCGGCGACGACGGAGACGGACTCGTTGGTGCGGCCGAGGGCAGCCGGAGCACGTCATCGGTGACCTTGCCGCTCAGGTTCTTCCCTGAGAGGTTGAGGCGATCGACGAGGCCGGCGGCGTTGCAGCCGACGGCGGTCCAGCTGCAGTGCGACGAGCCCTTCCAGTCGGCGAGCGCGCCCAGCGAGTCAACGAAGCCCGCCTTGAGCGCGAGCAGCGCCGCCCGTTCGTCGCCGGCGGCGGCGCCAACGCCGGTGCTGGCCAAGATCAAAGACAGTGTCACTGCTAGGACCAGCACTGGCGCTCTTGCTTCCATTGGAATGTTCTAGTACTTTCCTGGAGGCGCTTTTGGTAGCTGATGAAATCAGCTGCTTCTTCTAGCACCTATTCTGGCTCTGCTGCTTCTAGTGCTGCGCCATGTCAGAGACACTGTCTGGCTTGCCTAGCTAAAGTTCACTGACACCGCATCTGCAGGAACAGCAGGGGCTGCAGCTAGCTAGAAGATGAAGGTGGCAGAAAAGGCTTTATATCATTCTCACCAGAAGATTGGTTAATAAAGCATGTAATAATCTAATGAATCTTCTTGGCATTTCTTAACATGCCACCATGTTGTTTGTTTAGTGCCTGGACACCTCACCCAGTGAAGGAATGTGAGCTGGGAGATGGATGAAACATGAGAACATGGAACATGGAGGGAATGTGTTTTAAAGTCATGGCTTTTCCAACCTGCTTTTGGGCAAATTGTGGCATTTTTTAGTCTTTTACTTTGTGCCTGCCCCCATCAGATCAGAGTAGATTAATAGCATGTTTATTTTACATTCCCTGTCATTTGCAGACAGTAGATTAGCTGCTCTAGCTTTCATGGTCTGATTACTAGTAGTACTAATAATCAGAGACCGACCTGCTGTAAACACTGGGTATTCGTACGGCCTATTCTTTAGAAGGTTCTGCTTATGAAGCTCTGAAGCAGATCTACTCTTGCTTTTTGTGTAGATGAAGGCCTAACATTACAGCTGATCCTGATGTAAGAGTACACAGAGAAGCTAGTAGGACAAGAACAGGGACTGTAATTTTGAGCAAAACAAGCAGTGCTAGTACTATGTCATTTACCAGTCAGGGGACAGGAGGCTTCCATTGCAGAATAGAGTTAACCCAAAGGGAGATAAGAGGGTATGTTCTTGGTGTTGTCCTGATGCAAGCACCCTGGCTAAGATCTGGGCACATGTCCTGCATAAAAATTAAAGAAAGTTTACCAGGCGTGAAGGATATGTACCGTGGTGCATGTGTTAAGGCTGCCCAAGTTGACCTTGTTAAAATAAAGTTTATGCTAATCATTCCTGTGGCAGTGAGCAGTAGCAGCTGCTGTTACTGCTGTTTTCTGACAAGAGAGGATTGTTGGTACTACATTGCTTGGCACATGTCCCCAGTAGAATGTCACCACAACTGCATCATATGGAAGGCAACATAGGTACTAGCAGAGTAATTAAATTTAAATGAGTTAATTAGAAAGCAGAGTTGACACATTCATCTGGCTGCTAAAGCAGGCAGAGAAAGAATCACACGTGATTAGTAAAATTGTCCTGCAAGGCTGCCATTTGCACCTCTTCGTATCGTATCTGATCAAGTCATTACAACAGTGGCATGATTATTGCAAAGAAGCATTAGAACATAGAATAGACAGTGAAAATTGAAATTGTTCCAGATAAGAGAAGAAAGAACTGGCATCACAAGAACCGAACTACAGAACCTTCCTTCTGCCACCCGAGTAATTTGGGACGAACCTAGATATATGTACGTCTAGATACGTCTTCTCTAGATACATAGCTTTTGTTACGAACCTAGATATATGTACGTCTAGATACATAGTACTTAGAAAAGCTAAAACAAACAGTAATTTGGGACGGAGGGAGTATCAAGTACCAAGCTGATTTCACGGGTCCTTGTTCCAACAAGTGGGACTAGCTTAGGGATAGTATCAACCAGCTATCCGCTAGTTTTCTCTACTGTAAAGTCTAGTATAGGACATAAGCCCTAGCCTGTACTCTGCAAAATCTGTCAAACTTTTGCTTTCAGAGCCATGTCTATAGCCGTATAGGTAGGGATGAAAACGGATCGGATACGGACGGATATCACCGATATTGCATTTGTTTTCATATTTTTGTCCGGATTCGGATTCGAAAACGGATAGTGTCAACTATGTCGAATAGGATACGATTAGATATCGACATCATAAATATGCGATTTGAGTATTCGGATACGGATACGGTATCGGATGTTGGATATCCGGACTCGGATACGGACAGATCTCAACCCCTCTAAACGGATTCGGTTTCGAATACGGTCGGAAAATATCCGTACCGTTTTCATCCCTACGTATAGGCCTTAGAATGCCAACTCCATGAGAATACTGAAATATTTGTTATATATGTTATCGGCAGTTTGAAGTTCATAAACATGTATGTAAATGTAAAAAAAAATATTTTGTAGAAACTGGTGCAGCTCTTCAGTAACTAGCAACTTAAAATGGTGCCAATCAGCCACTATTGGTGATTAGAAGCGAAGAACATAGAAAAGGTTAGACAAATAGGAAGCAAAAGGATGTTGATTGCCGGCAAATGGGAAAAAGGAAGAAGAGCAATCAAGAACACAGTGCTGTACTGGTTCTTGTTTAATTGGATTATTCCGGAGTTTGAATGTGTCTTGCATAATATAGAAACTACAGAAAGAAAGAAACAAAGAGAAAACAAGATAAGGTAGCCGTAACCTTCTAAATCTTCTTCAAATTATACATTCATACCTTAATGCTTCATTGTGTAAAGTCGAATTCCTAACAGTAAATCTGATTTTTGCACCGTGGAGGAATGCAGACAAGCTCTCCGTTGGACATTATTGTGTTTACAAGACGCTGAAGGTATCTGAACTTGTGTTTCTACTCCACTTTGATGCATCTGGCACACAAATCATCAGAATGCCAATACCCAAGCAATGTGCCACAGCACACCAAAACGGCTAGAAACACATGCATCTTGATCAAAACAGCCTACCCAGGGAGTAGGAAACGAAAACCAAGCCAATTTATAGGGCCTAATGCATGCCCTAATCGAAGGTGTTTGATTTTGAGCAAACTTTGCATGATGTGCAGCCAGCTAGAGGTGCAGGCTAACGTATAGTACTCGAGATGGGGATGATCAGGTCATGCAATGGCGTGTGGTGGTATTTAAGCAACTGTTGGCACCAACCAAACTTAATCATGCAGACATGATCGAGTTTGGTGTTGAGAGGAAGGAAAAAAAAGATCCCCAAAGTTGGCTATGCTAGCCTGTGATGCCATCCTCTCACCATTATCGACCCTTCTTTGCTTCCATGTAATATCCTTGCATGCAGCACCCAATCATTTTGCACCGACTTGTTGAGGAATAATGATTTCAGTTAATAAGTTTCATGCATGTTTAGGCTATGGTATATCGAGTTGTCATGTTGTCTACTAATGTATGTTTCCACTGTACGTAGCAAGCACTCTGCTATGGGTAGTAACTATAAGGTGTGTTTGGTTGGGTGGCTAACTGCTAGCCTGGCTAGTCTCTGTTTTTTTGTGAATATAGCCAGGCTAGTCTAATGCAGCTTTTGCATGTTTTGTTGCCTGTATAGTTAATAGTTCTCACATAAGCAATCGACTTGAGTCTTAAGCCTGTGCTACTGGATAAATCCGTGCATGCTTATTAACCGACAGGGCAATAAACAAACAGTGTAGACATGAAGGAGAGATGTCACTGTCTTTAGCGAACTCGAGGAGAGTTCCACAGCACAAAGCTTTACCATCCATGACCCCTGTCTTGTCATCTCTGGATTAAAAAGTCAAAACCCAGAGATAATTTTTTAAACCAGAACAAATCCCTGAACTTTTTCATTCCCTGCTGTTTCTACCTCTCATATTCTTTCGCAACCTCTCTCCAATCATTCATAAGCAGTATCAAATTAAGGACAGATCGAACAGGCTATTAGCTAGGCGGCCCTAATGTAACCGTTAATTAATAAACAAAGCTCGATCTCCCTTGTGAATTATGGATGATTAGTTGGGCTGCATGTTGCCATTGGGAGAATTTTGCCACCCTCTTGCGTTGGCATGGGAATCTTGGCATGTTATGTACGTTTTGTTGCTGCTTCATGCAGCGGAAGGGTTAGTTTGGGTGGAACATGTAGCATCTCATCTTTGGTGTCTGCCAGCTTTATTCGTTTGGTTCAGGTTCCCTTGTTTACACACCAAAGTTGAAATTTGGGTACATGATCATGAATTAAGCAAAAAGAATAGCATTATTAAGCTAACATTAATTGTATATCATACAGTTTTCAGTATTGCATTGTGCAGACCAACAAACAAAATGGGGAAAACATATAATGGATTTTTCAGCTGTTGAGAACAGTGAGCACTACTACTCATTGGTATTATATTTAAACAAGATGTCCCCAAGTAAACTGTATTGATAATTACTCCCCAAATTAATGAAAACATGGCAGATTTTGTATATATGGCAATGGAAAAAGTACAGATTTATTTCAGTAGAACGAATTTAATTTACATGTGAAATAATATAATATAATCAAGGAGCTCTAGCAAAAAAAGCGGAAGCAATATCTGGGAATCATTTAACATGGAGAAGTTGGTAATCATGGAGAGAAACATGCAGATTAATCATGGAGAATAATAATATTCGGTTGGCTCAACAGCCTCACCACCCTAGCTTATTAGCTATTACTCGTACTTGGCTAGCTAGGTAAGCCACATGCGCACATGTGGCCCATCATCCATGGATACACACAGGCAACAACCATCGATGAACTGAGAGGCTGGCCATGTGAAACCCTCTTGCTAAGCAGCTTTCAAAGCATACACTACCTTTCACTAGTGATCATGTATTTTTTTTAACACAGGAATTCATCCTGTAAACTGCCTCACATGCATGCCACCCACTTCCATGTGGGGCCAACTGGGCTGGGCCCCTGCTTGCATTGTCAGTGAGTTAGGGTTATTGTATGTATCCAATAATCCAAGAATGGCGATATGACACCATTATCAAGCATGAACCTCTGGGTGGTTAGTTAACATGCATGGCCGGGCTGATGGATCCAGCTCAAGGATTAATCATGCAAAATATATACCATTATTCCCCGGCGGCTCATCCATGCATCTTCCCTCTTCCTCGCCCGGCCGTGGATTTTTTTTTTTTTTTTGAACGAACTGCACAAGATAGTGCGTGTTTCATTGATATAGCAGAAAAAAGTACAAGACTACAGCTCTGGAAGGCTATAGTCAGGAAAAAGAAAAGAAAAGAAAAGAAAAACAAAGAAAGGGTTGCCCGGCCGTGGATCTAAAATTGCAATAAAATCCTATCAACTTTTCTCTCTGCTTGTGCATGGTTTTCTAGCGAAAGCTTGTGACGCGTTTGGTGAGAGGCCAGCATGCATGCATGTGGCTGATATTTTTGCATCCGTGAACCGATCGGTGTAGCTTTTGGGAGTTGGGATCTAGTTGGAACCCAATGCAAATTGATCCGTGGATGGATGGATGGATGGATCAATCATTCGTCGGCGGCAGGTGGCGGCAACACATGCAATGCAAGAATCCATGCATTGCAGAAACGCAATTGCAAGACACGCCATGACGGCGAAACAAACCCTGCCATATTCGGTCGAGCAAGTGTGCATATACTGCTCCCTCTGTCGCATATACATCTATAGGTCCACTAGAAGATATATGCAACTCCCTCTATCGTATATACATCTATAGGCACACCAGAAGGTTTAGACAGTCCTAAATATAGGGCTGGACACCGAGATGTATCTGATATGGAGATCATGGCGCAGGGCGGTGTAGTCTACATGGAAAGATAGGAACTAATCGAGGATTAGGAAAGTACTCGTTATAATAAGAGTATAACTCCTCTAGTCATATCCAACTAGTATTCTTGTAACCAACCGACCTGTAACCATACCCCGGCAGTGGCGTAGCCAGCATTTATAGTTAGGGTGGTCCATTGTTAATGTTTTTAACCACTATAAATATAGCATGTCGCTACATCAGTATATAAATTACCAAATGCAATTAAGATAAAGAGGACATACGTCACTGCAACTACTTCATGTGAGGCCTGCAACTTCTTTGATGCATATTTCTGGAAAAGGGAGACGATATCACCACTCATTTTAATGTTTCAACAAATATGCAAGAGGATTATATAATGTTTCAGTTTACCAAACCAATAATCCAATACTGCAAACTGAAATAAAATAAATTCAGTGCCACATAAAAAAAATCTTCCAACAATCTAAAGCCACAGAAGTCTTGAATCTAATAAATCAGTTTTGCATACCATGTGTCTTATGTACTTTTGTTGTCTATGCCAATTGCGGATCGCCGATCACCAATCCTGGCTCCTATTGTGATTAATTGCTAGGGAAGAAATAGGAGACTCTGAAAGGAAAAGGACAATCGTGAGTACATGACTAAACGAGAATAGGGCAGCTAGCAGCAGGCTAATTGTCTTTGGCTTAGTTGTTGAGTCTTCGTATCAGGATTGAGATGTACGTGTACCTGCAGAACTGCTGCTCCGCGTTTTCCATCGTGGAGTTGCCGATGCCCGATGGCCGTGCTCGCCATCGCCACGTCGCCTGCTCCTACGGCTGCACCGCATGCACATAGAAGAATTCGATGGGACACCGCACAGCCGCACGGAAAAGAAGGGGCGCAGTCTGATGCGATGGGCATTGGCGGAAAGGCCGAACGTAGAAGGCTGAGCGGCACACGGGCGGATTCTCCAGTCCCAACTGTACCGATGCGCCTTGGTTGGCCGGAGAGCAGGGTGGTCCGCGGCCCACAAGGACCACCCTGTAGCTCCGCCTCGGACCCCCGGCAATATAAGGTGAGGCAGGAACCCCCTCCAAGGCAATTCAATCCAACCAACACACAGGATGTATGATATTACGCTGTTCAGCAGCCCGAACCTGTCTAAATCGTGTGTCTGCGTTTAGCTTCGAGTTCCTGATCTCGACGAACCCCACTAACCAAAACACTACCTCGGACACCCCCCTCGGTAGGTTGTCGGGTCTAAACACCGACACCCTCCATTCCAAATTATAAGGCATTCTAACTTTCTTGAAGAGTCAAACCATTTTATGTTTGACCAAAATTATAGAGAAGATCACAAAAATTTATGGCACCGAATAGATATACTATGAAAATATATTTAATGAAGAAACTAATGGTACCTATTTGGTATCATGAATGTTAGTACTTTATTATATAAATTTGGTCAAACTTGAGATGATTTGACTCTCCAAGAAAGTTGGAATGACTTATAATTTGAAACGGAGTGAGTAGCTATTAACATTCATCATCCCGGCTGGTGAGTAGCTATTAACATTCATCATCCCAGCTGGAAACCAGTGACGGCTGAAACTTTGCCACAATTTACTCTGACCATCCAGGCTTAAGCAACATCATCAGAAAATATTCAGAGCTGACCACGCAATCCATGAAGCACCGCCTATGAGGCTATGATATGAGCACTAGTCTATGGAGTAGTATTATTGTAGAATTGGGGCCAAAATGAATGTTAAGCCACTGTCAGTGCCAAATCCATGAGTCGCAAATCAAATTTCCATGAACCGTACCAGTGCACGACGTAGTTAACTCCTGTAACGTTAGACTGGGCCGAATCGTGGCTTCCCGTGGATAAAAATTCAATTCAAAATAGCGGGCTATAGCGATTTTTGGCAACTGCCACTACAACATTATTGTACTAAATAGCGGGCTATATCAATTTTTGGCAACTGCCACTGCAATATCATTATACTAAATAGCGGGTAAAGCGGGATATAGCAGAGCTATTACGGCGGAGCAAAACTATCCGCTAAATGTTATAGCCCGCTATTTAGAATATTGAAAAAAATCTGCAGAGTGGAATGAGGAAAAAGCCCAAGGACGAGTTTGTCGTTCATTCAGGGCCACGCGACAATCAGCCCAGTAATCCGACACTGCCAACTAGTAGGCCGATAGATGACGCGGATATTGGATCGCGGCCGAAAGAAGCCTATAGCCCGTCGAAGTTGGGCTCAAGAGATTACTCCGGCCATTCGCCACCGAAACAGGTCTGCTTGCCGCGCCCCGTCCTCAGTGACCTGAATCGTTGGCGGCCCCCAAAATCCGGCCCAGTAATCTCTAACCGCTTATCGGCGCACGATTCCTAGTTGGGCCGTGCAGCCCAGGCGCAACTACGCTTTCCGGGTCGGACTCATGCTCCGTGTCGAACACACCACCACCGCGCTGTCCTGACAAAATCAGATGATGACGGGAAGGCGCCGCGATCTCGCTTGCGATTCGTGCGCTCCGGTCTCCTTCCCCGCCGTCGGCAATGCCGGGGAAATACCAGCACACCGTGGTGCTCCGACAATAACAATTACCACGTCAGCATCTACGACGGCGACACTCCGATGAAAGATCGCGCGAAGATCAGGGACAGCGCGCGGCTGCTCATCACCAACCCTGACATGCTCCACATGTCCATCCTGTCGTCTCACGCTCAGTTCAGGATGATCCTATCCAACCTCGAGTACGTCGTCATCGACGAGGCGCATTCCTACAAGGGCGCCTTCGGCTGCCACACCGTGTTAGATTGATCTCTAACCCCACACTGGACCCAACGGCCTAGTTGGGGCCTTTGATCTACGCCCTGATCGGGGGCGCCTAGCCCACTATAGCTGGAGGGCCCCTGTCACACTGCGTAATAAATAGAGGTGGGGGCCGGCGGCTCTAGGTACGAGGTTGACCATGAGCCAACCTCCCCACCGAAACCCTAAACTCTAATCGAATCAAAGAGGGGCACAACCAGTGACGGGAAGCCACCAGCCGCGCCGCCCCGCTCCACCGACGACAACTTCACCGACCTCTTCCCCGAACGTCACTGCCCGTGCACAGACTCCACCTACGAACACGATGGAGGCCTCTGGACCATCAACCCCTGCGGTGTCAGGTCTGACACGCTCTCTACCTCTCTCTCTCTCTCGTTCTATGTCTAGTTCATGTTTCAAGTCGGTTTGAATGATCCGATAAGCTAGAAGTCCCTCGGATCTACACTAGACGATCCTATAAACTTAACAATGGTATCGGAGCTGGTTTGCTAGATGTAGATCACGGCAAGGGCTAGAATCAGACTAGAAAAAGGAAAGAATGTTTTAGATCCTTTCGGATCTGAGCAAATAGAAGAGGGTTTCAGCCTAGAAGAGAATCACAGCCGAACCCTAAACCCATGAAGACTCATGGGGAAGAAGAACAATGAATCGAATCGGGAAAAGAAACCCTAACCCTAACTTGCCGTAACCCTAACCCTAATTGATCCCCATCCCAATCAGACTCAAATCCGAGAAGAACAACCAAATCAAAAGGTCAAGAAGGGGAAGGGGAAGGGCCTACCTCGCTGCTGCAGAAACCCCTGTTGTGAGGAGAAGAAGGCCAAGCCAGGGAGATGCTCGTCGGGCTCTGGCAAAGAGGCGCCGCGGCCAGGCCGCTCGACGGCGGCGCGCTCACCCACCGGGGAGCGCGCACGCCGGCAAACGGGCCAGCGACGGCGCCGAAGCTCCGCCTCTCTCTCTCGTCGGTGCTCACTCTCGCTCGGTCGTCGCTCGCTGCTGCTGCGTTGAGGAAGAAGGAGCACGGGCGTAGAGAGAGAAGAGGGAGGGGCGAGTGAGCTAGGGTTTCGGGTGAGACGGCCGCGGTGGTGGTTTTTGTTCTCACGATATTGATGCCTGGCCGTCGGATGGAAATCAACAACCGAGATCGTCTGGACCGGCAGTGGCCCAGGCGGGGCGGTGCAGCAGCGCGCACGCTGCGGGCCGAATTCCTAGCCCAGGCCCAGGTAGCGGCCTGGGCACGGGGGAGCGCAGTTGCCCGCTAGGCCATGGGCCGCGTTTCTGCTCTGCTGGGCCGAAATGGCTACAAACACAGTGAAACAGTTTTTTCTTTCGTTTTATTTTTCTAGAAACCTTTTGATACATATTTTGATGAATTTCAATTGAATTTGATGTCCAACTCTGCACATTTTTTATTCAGCGACAATTTTGTTCAGAGAAAAGTACAGTACTATAAAGTCTCTGGAAAAATAATAATGAGAATTTTTACGCTTTCCGCTGCGTATTTAAAGTTGTTATTTTCATTATTAAATTCGAACCAATGGGAGAATTTAATTTTGAAAAATGGATAAGTTTTTAGTTTATTATAATATTGTTATTATTCTGACCAACGTTGATTAATGGCAATATTATGATGAGTTTTGTCATGCATTAATTCTATTTCTGCCCAATGGTGATGTAGATTTAATGTATAAACAATTGTATGTTTTAATTTTGACCAACGTTGGAATCAAGGCATACAATTGTTGTTATTATTTATGTTCTCACACTATATGAATTGTGTTTTTAGGTGGATACAACTTGATGGATTGTATCAAAGAGATCCCCACTCTCAAAGGTGACAACTACACGGAGTGGAAGAAAAAGATTAACCTAGCCTTTATCTTGGCTAAGGTGGACTGGGTAGTCACCTCACCGTGTTCCACTAAGCCCGTGGCACCGGTGAGGGAGACAAAAGAGGCTGATGCCGCTTGGACAACTAGAGAGAGGGATTTTGCATCCCAAAAGATGTCCTATGACCTTGAGCAAAGGAAGTGGGTCACTGCTAACAAGAAATGTGTGGCTGTGATAAAGAATACGATTGAGCCTGCAATTGTGGGCTCAATCCTAGAGTGTGACATGGTCACCAAGTACCTTGATAGAATAAAGAGTCGATTCACTGGCTCTTCAAAGACATATGCTACCCAGCTGATAAAGCAGCTGGTGACAGAGAGGTACTCTGAAAATGATGGTGTAAGAGAGCACATACTAAGAATGAGCAATTTGACATCCAAGCTAAAACCAATGGATCTGGCTCTCAAGGAAGAGTTCCTTATCCATCAGATTTTTGCTTCCTTGCCAAAAGAATTTGATACTTTTGTTGTCAACTACAACATATAGCCTGAGAAGTGAGACTTAGAGAGGCTCATGGCTATGTGTGTGCAAGAGGAGAGAATAAAAGTTGCCAATGGTGGCACCATTAATTATGTGAAAGACAACAAGAAAAGGAATAATAATGCTAACTCCTCCTCAAAGCCAAAAGGAAAGGGTCCCATGCTGCATCAGCCTTAGCAGAATAAGTTCACAGTAGAGAAAGACCTGTGTCTCCATTGCAAAAAGACAGGACATTATAAGAAAGATTATCCCAATTTCTTAAAGATGATCAAGGCAAAGAAAGGTGAGAACATTATTACGTTCATAAATGAATCCCTATATGTACAATATTCTAAATCTACTTGGTGGATTGACACAGGTGCAACTGTTCATGTTGCTAATTCTTTACAGGGATTCCGTTCAACGAGGACTACGCAAAGAAGAGAAAGACACGTTAAAGTTGCAAATAGAGTCCGAGCAGATGTTGAAGCTGTTGGTGATCTTTCTCTAGAGCTTGCTGATGGCTTCATACTTTTACTTAGAGATGTACTTTATGTTCCCTCTTTATAGAGAAACTTGATTAGTGTTTCATGCTTGGACAATGATGGTTATGATTGCTATTTTGGAAATGGCAAATGTAAGATAACATTTAATAATACATGTGTTGGTCTTGCTATCTTACAAAATGAGCTCTATTTATTATCACTACGTGATGATATGAATGTTGTATGCGATGATGGGAACGTTGCGTGTGACAATGAGAATGTATCCTCGTCTGCGGATGTAAACAGAAAACAAAAGAGAACTCATGATGCGTCGTCGAAATTATGGCACTATCATTTAGGCCATATTTCGAGGGGGGAAATAGAAAGACTAGTTAAGAATGATATTCTTCCTCCATTAGAGTTCTCAGATTTAGAATAATATAGAGAATGCATAAAAGGAAAGTATGTAAAGAAAATTAAGAAAGATGCCAAACGAAGCGTAGGAATTTTATAGATTATTCACACAAACATCTACGGTCCGTTTCCTATAAAGAGTGTGGATGGTTATGATTCGTTCATAACATTCATAGATGATTACTCCCGTTATGGCTATATTTATCCAATTAAAGAAAGAACATAAGCATTGGATAAATTTAAGATATTTAAAGCAGAAGTTGAAAACCAACACAATTTAAAGATTAAGATAGTCAGGTCCGACCGTGGGGGTGAGTACTACGGTCGGCATACCCCATATGGCCAAGTTCCTGAACCTTTTGTAAGGTTCTTATAGGAGAATGGCATAGTAGCCCAGTATTCTACACCAGGCGAACCTCAACAGAATGGAGTAGCTAAAAGGCACAATCGTACCCTGATGGATATGGTGCGCAGTATGATAAGTTACTCCACCTTACCATTGAGCCTGTGGATGGAGGCGTTAAAAACCTCCATTATTATTCTCAATAGAGTACCATGTAAGTCGGTGCCCAAAACACCGTATGAGTTGTGGACAGGAAGAGTACCCTCACTAAACCATTTACGTGTGTGGGGGAGTTCTATTCAGGCTAAAGTATTTAACCCAAACATTGGGAAACTAGATCCCAAAATAGTAAGTTGCCATTTCATTGGCTACCTAGAAAAGTCAAAAGGTTTTCATTTGTACTATCCAGACAGACATACAAAGTTTGTGGAAACGAGACACGCTGTCTTCCTAGAGGATGAAATGATGAGGGGGAGCATGGTAGCTCGAGAAATTGACCTTGAAGAGAAGCAGGTGTATGCGCCCACTCCGATGATTCATGAGCCATTTTTCTCACTACCTGCTGTCGCTGCACCGATAGTGCAAGATACTATGGTGCCAGCACCTATTGTTATTCCGCCTGTAGCAACAATGAATGACGATGAGGAACCTGTTCTTTAGAATCCTGTAGAACCTATTGCCACACATGAGGGGGAGCAACAACAACCTCAAATAGAAGATGTGCCAAATATGGAGGCCCCTAGAAGGTTTCAAAGAGTTAGAAGATCAGCTATTCCTGCTGACTATGAAGTATACAACACTGAGGAATTTCAAATGGAGGATGATCCCACCTCATTTGAAGAAGCCATGAGAAGTGATCATTCATCAAAGTGGCTTGAGGCCATGGAAGATGAAATGAAATCTATGAATGCCAATAAAGTTTGGGACTTAGAAATAATTCCTAAAGGAGCCAAAATAGTAGGCTATAAATGGGTCTACAAAACAAAACTTGACTCTCAAGGGAATATAGAGAGATATAAAGCGCGACTTATGGCAAAAGGCTTTACGCAAAAAGAAGGGATTGATTACAATGAGACCTTTTCTCCAGTCTCATGTAAGGATTCCTTTAGAATCATAATGGCATTAGTGGCACATTACGATTTAGAATTACATCAGATGGATATAAAGATGACATTCTTAACGGGGACTTGGAGGAAAATGTTTACATGGCACAACCGAAAGGTTTTGTCATGGAAGGAAAAGAACGAATGGGATGCTGCCTAAAGAAATCCATTTACGGATTAAAATAAGCTTCAAGACAGTGGTACTTGAAGTTAGATTAGACAATAAGGAATTTTGGGTTTAAGGAGAATGTAGAGGATAATTGTGTCTATGTAAAGTTTAAGAATGGGAAGTTTATCTTCCTTATCCTGTATGTGGATGATATCTTACTTGCTAGTAGTGATGTCAGTCTACTACTGGAGACAAAGAAGTTTTTATCCTCAAAATTTGATATGAAAGATCTTGGTGAAGCTTTGTTCGTTCTAGGGATTGAGATTCACCAAAATAGAAGTAAAGGGGTATTAGGACTATCACAAAAGGCATACATAGAGAAGATCTTAAAGAAATTCAGTATGCACAAATGCAGTCCCTCACCTGCTCCTATAGTCAAGGGCGACAGATATGGGGATTTTCAATGCCCCAGGAACCAGTATGAGATCGATCAAATGAAAACGGTTCCATATGCTTCAGCTGGTGAAAGCTTGCAATATGCTCAAGTATGTATGCGCCCTGACTTGGCATTTGTTACCTGTTACTTGGTAGATTCCAAAGCAATCCTAGAATAGAACACTGGAAATTAGTAAAGAAAGTCTTGCGTTATTTGCAAGGAATGAAAGGCCTCATGATGACGTATAGAAGATCAGATTCACTCCATATAGTGGGATATTTAGATTCTAATTATGCGGGAGATGATAGAAAATTCACGTCTAGATATGTATTCACTCTCGTAGGGGGAGCTATTTCTTGGAAAAGCTCAAAGCAAACCATCACTACATCATCCACAATGTATGCCGAGTTTGTAGCGTGTTATGAGGCAACGGGGCAGGTGAACTGGCTAAAGAAGTTCATACCCGGTTTGAAGGTGGTTGACGACATCTATAGACCACTTAAGTTATACTACGATAATAATCCGGCAGTATAGTGTGCTCACAATAATAAGTCAAGTGGTGCTACCAAACACAATGACATAAAGTATTATGTTGTGAAAGATAAAGTCCAGGATCATGTCATAAGACTTGAGCATATAAGTACCGAAAAGATGCTCGTGGATCCGCTTACAAAAGGCTCACCACCCAACGTGTTTAGAGAACATGTAGCCAACATGGGTTTAAGGGAAAGCCTATAATTCCCGGATAAAAGAAGGCCCAAAGATAAGTATCTATTTCAGAACAGAGTGGTGTATTGTAGCTGTTAAATCTATCAGCAATTGACCGTGATGATGAAATATGCTCTATGCGCTAATCTGTAATGGAATGAACAAAAGTAAATGATATGAAATTGAAAGATGGTAGAAGATCAAGGGGAAGATTGTTAGATTGATCTCTAACACCACACTAGACCCAATGGCCTAGTTGGGGCCTTTGATTCGTGCCCTGATCGGGGGCACCCAGCCAACTATGGCTGGAGGGCCCCTGTCACACTACGCAATAAATAGAGGTGGGGGCCGGCAGCTCTGGGTATGAGGTTGACCGTGAGCCAAGCTCCCCACTGAAACCCTAAACCCTAATCCAATCAAAGAGGGGTGCAGCCAGTGACAGGAAGCCACCAGCCACGCCGCCCCGCTCCACCGACGACAACTTCACCAACCTCTTCCCCGAACGTTGCTGCCTGTGCGTAGACTCCACCGATGAATGCGATGGAGGCCTCTAGACCATCAACCCCTGCGGTGTTAGGTCCAACACGCTCTCTACCTCTCTCTCTCTTGTTCTATGTCTAGTTCATGTTTCAAGTCAGTTTTGAATGATCCGATAAGCTAGAAGTCCCTCAGATCTACACTAGACGATCCTATAAACTTAACACGCTGAAAGGTCCAAAATGGCTAGAGGAGGGGTGAACAACCTAATAAAATTTTCTACAACACTTAAACAAACAGGTTAGACAATTAAATGGTGTAATGCGAGTTTTACGCTAGCACTACAAAAAGGGTTGCAAGCCACCTAACCCCAAGTCTAGTGTGCTATACTTTTCTAGTCACTCAAAGATTAATTCTAACAAATAATATTAGAGAGCTTTCAATAGATAAATACAACTAGAAAAGTAAACTATCACTACACAAGATATTTATCAATGTAAATACGAAGAGTGATAGAGATGGTTATACCACCGTGGCAAGTGATGAATCAATAAGCACAATGAAAACCTTGGAGAGAAGAAGACACAATGATTTTTACCAAGGTTCACTTGCTTGTCAGCAAGCTATGTCCTTGTTGTAGCGATTCACCCACTTGGAGATTCACGTGCTAATTAGCATCACACGCCAATCCCGCAATTAGGTGCCGCACAACCACCACAAGATGAGGATCCATAAGCTACGAGCAATCCACTAGAGATGCCTTTCGTGAACTCCCATGGGGAAGGCTCAAGAACCCCTCACAATCACCACGATCGGAGCTAGAGACAAACACCACCCTCCAATCAACGATCCTCGCTGCACCAAGCCATCTAGGTGTGGCAAACACCAAGAGTAACAAGAGAAATCCGCAGCAAAACACAATCACCAAGTGCCTCTAGATGCAATCACTCAAGCAATGCACTTGGATCACTCAATCTCACTTTGATTTGCAATCACTAGCAAGGAGATGAGTGGGAGGGAGTCTCTTTAGCTCTATGGGATGTTGGCAATGTAAAAAAGTCAAGAGAGAAGGCACCAAGCCGGCCAAACCAATATATATAGACATCCCCTCCAAATAGAGCCGTTACCCTATTTTCACTGGGTAGACTGCGCGTGCACCGGACGCGCCTCTTTAGAGCACCGGATGTGTCCGGTGCACCAGAGCCGTCCACGTGTCGCCTTCTTTAAACCACGGTCGTTTGATTCCAATGGTCAAAAGCTCTTAAAGTGACCATTACATCCACACCGGATGCGACGGTCGGAACACCGGACGCGTAGGCCACAGCGTCCGATCCCAACTCAGAGACTTCCAAAACTTCAGTTTTCACATCGGACGCGTCCGGTCCAGCTAACCAGACACTGGTAGCTATCAGTGCGGGACCCATGGGATACCCCGCAAGGAAGGAAGAAGACCTAGTCTAACTAGGACTCTTCCCCTATAATCTTAATAGCAGTGTTACTCCGTAATCCTACTAGGAATTCTCACTGTAAACCAACTAGGACTCTGACCTCCTGACTATATAAAGGAGGGTAGGGCTCCTTAGATAGCGAGTTCAAGAGAACAATTGTATGACACAACACTTCATAATCAATCCAACGCAAAAGCTAACACCGACTGGACGTAAGGTTATTACTCGATCTGCGATCAAGGGCCTAAACCAGGATAAATCGACTATCTCTTGCGTTAACCATCGAGTTCTGCATACGCCGAAACCCAAACATACTGCCCCGGATACCCCCGTGCTAGGCTATCGGTGGTCAAACATCGACAGCTAGCACGCCAGGTAGGGGCTTTCGGCGACTTTGCATCCGAGAGCTTGATGGACCTCGACAACATGATCTTCCCGAAGGGATCGACCTTCATCTTCGGTTCATGGATCTGCAAGGCAGGCGATGATGGCAAGCTCCAAGGCTGTCTCCTTGAAGATTTAGATCATCATTAGGACCATCCTATTTTGACGATAATTACAGATCAGCTTGTCGGAAGATTCGCATAGCTCAATCCGACTCAGTTCTCGCAAATTCATGTGTCCGATTCAAACTCAAGTTCTGCTTCCGAAATGAAGTCTTATCTAAGTTCTTTTAGAAAACCAAGTTCTTTTCTGACAAAGCTCCAGGACATGATGTCAACCTGTCAAGAATACTACTTGGAGTACACCCAGAATACTTCAAAGAAGTCGGGTCTTTTTTCGTTCGGACTTCACAACATGGCAACATCCTATCAGACATGGCACGAAGGATCCACTTATCCCATGCTTAGAATGCCACTAAAGGGAGCCCAAGAAGGTCTCGTTTTAACCATAACATCTCAAGATTGCATCATTCACTGGCCAGATACCGTTCCTGAGGATGACGACGCCCAACTAGTCGATGACACGACAACAGCAATTCTACCCTACCAAGAAGAAGATTCCATCTATGACTTTGAGACCTCTACTGAAGTCATCAACAGCTCTGCCAGTACGGAAATCAACGACGGTGACAGAACAACTCACGCTATAGAAGTACTCATGATTCGCCATCCTCGATCACCATTGATCCCCCTAGAAGCACCCGACGTAAGGTCTTTAGATGAATCTGAGTCCAATATATCACCATTTATCTAGGGATACAATGGTGAGACTGAGAGCCAGAGGCAAGCAAGAGAAAGAAAGAACAAATTGAAACAAGGACGACAACGTCGTGCGAAACAGCGAAAAGACACTTGGATCAAATATAAATCAGACCTAGCCGAGTACAATAGAAGAAAATCAGAACGAGAAATCGAAGAAGGACGAGCAGCGAGTAATAAGATCCGGGAAGCACTAGAAGAACTTAGGGCGACCTCACATCCCAATGAGAAACAAGAATAGCTTCGAGATTTCCTTCGATCAACAATCTTTAAAACGAACAACGGAAAGGCAACATCTCATGAACAGGAAGATCAAAATCAAAGGAAGTCTGCTTTTGAAAGACTAGGACCAAGTGGAAGTCACAACGGAGGAAGCCGAAGAAATCACAGTCAAAATAACCGAGTCGAGCAACCAAGAAAGGACAAAAGCAGAGCACCTACTTGGACAGCCACACAAAACTACTCTTACCAAGACGACAGTTGGCAAGAAGGGGGCACAGAATTAGAATATACAGAAGCCAAAACACACGATAGATTTCCCTGTTTTGCAAACAGACTCGCTTCGATTCGACTACCTCATAAGTTCAAACCATCCAACCACTCCAAATGCGACGGCAAGACCGAACCGAAGCAATGGCTCAGGATTTACTCACAATCGATTGAATTAGCCGGAGGAGACGATGACATCAAAACCTTGTTCTTCCCAATGGCCCTAGAAACCATGCCGCTTCAATGGTTTGACAAATTAAATCCCGAATCAATCAGAAATTGGGAAGACTTACAAAGAGCTTTCTATAAAAATTTTGTGGGAATTATTACACATCCAATCACCCACGTAGAATTAAAAGGACTCAAGCAGAAAGGAGGTGAAAGTCTCAGAAATTACTATCGACGATTTGGCGAACTACGAGCTCAAGTACATGACATCACACAACGAGAAGTAATCGAAGCTTTCTCTCATGGAATCATGGCTGGGTGGCAATTCCAAGACTTCTGCAAAGAAAACCCAAGAAATAACAAAGAATTCAGAAGAACAGTAGAAAAGATGATTACTGCAGAAGAAAAAACGAAAGAAAGATTCCCAGAAAGGAACAACAGAGACAACCCGGATAGGCAAAATCCTCGAAACAACAGACATCAGGAGAGAAAACGAGGTCCAGACAACACGGTAGCAATGGCTAACAAATCAAAGAAATTTACCAAGCCTAGAAGATATGACAACATTGAGAACATGCGTTGCCCTTTGCACCCCAATGGGAGGCACACCATCGGAAATTGCTACACCTTCAATGAAAGGTACACTAGAAAAGATAGCAAGGGAAACAATAAAGAAGACAATCAGAAAAAAGAAGGAGACAACCATGATGACAAGGGATTCCAAAAATCCAGAGGGACAGTAGCAGTAATCTTTGTCGGGATCCTAGACCCCAGAAGCAAACATCAAGAAAAGCTAGCGCTACGAACAATTATGGCCGCAGAACCCGCTACACCAAGATATCTCAACTGATCAGAGTATCCAATCTAATTCTCAAGAGAAGACCAGTGGACCAGCGTAGGAAACGTAGGCCATTACCCATTGGTTCTAGATCCAACCATTGCTGGCATGACTGTCATGAAAGTACTATTGACGGAGGAGCAGGACTCAACATCATCTTTTCAGAAACTCTAAGGAAGATGGGACTACAACTCGCCGGGATGATCACACCAACAAGCACACCTTTTTATGGCATAGTACCCGGCAAGGCAGCAATGCCACTTGGACAAATCACTCTACCGGTTACCTTTGGGACTCCCTTGAACTACCGCATAGAGTTCATCAAATTTGAAGTCGCAGATTTTAATTCCTCATATCATGCAAGTCTTGGGCGCCCAGCACTAGCAAAATTTATGGCAATACCGCATTATCCATACCTGTTGCCTAAGATGCCAGGGCCTAACGGAGTTCTTTCTCTTCGGAGTGATTTAAAGCGCGCATTTGACTGCGACGTACATGCGATCCAAATTGTAGCAAAGGCACAGGCAAACGATGGAAGAAAAGAAATAGCCACTAGCGCCGCAGAAACAAGCCAAGAAGAACTAGAGATACCGGCTAAGAGACCAAGCATCCTAGCACCACCAAAAGAAGTCAATGTGAAGCAAATCGACCTAGGCACCGGTGCTCCCACAAAAACAGCAACCATTAGTGCCCACCTATTGGCAAAATAGGAACTTGCGCTCACCAACTTTCTTCGGGACAACAAGGATATCTTTGCTTGGAAGCCGGCTGACATGCCAGGGGTCCCAAGAGAGTTGGCTGAGCACGGAATTGATATCAATAAAGGCTCCAAGCCTGTGAAGCAACGACTACGACGATTCTCTCCCGACAAGAAGGCAGCGATTAAAAAGGAAATTACAAAACTAATGGCAGCTGGATTCATCAGGGAAATTCTACATCTAGATTGGCTAGCAAATCCAGTTCTAGTACAGAAAAAGAACACAGACGAGTGGCATATGTGTGTTGACTACACAGATCTTAACAAACACTGCCCAAAAGATCTGTTCGGGCTACCACGCATTGATCAAATAGTTGATTCAACAACATGATCTGTCCTATTATCTTTTCTTGATTGCTATTCCGGGTATCACCAGATCACATTAAAAGAATAGGTCCAAAGCAAGACATCTTTCATCACGATCCGTTCAGTGCCTACTGCTATAGGACCATGTCGTTTGGACTTAAGAATGCTGGAGCCACTTACTAAAGAGCCATCCAAACATGCCTCGGTGATCAGATCAGCGAAAACATAGAAGCATAGGTGGATGACGTGGTTGTAAAAATAAAGAACCTGGATACACTGATTGAAGACTTAAAACAAACCTTCAAGAACCTGAAGAGGTGGAGGTGGAAATTGAACCCAAACAAGTGCGTATTCAAAGTTCCCTCAGGACAACTACTCGGATTCTTGGTTAGTCATCGCGGAATCAAAGCAAGCACCAAGCAAATTCGAGCAATAACAGAGATGGGCCCTCCTCAAAACATCAAAGAAGTACAAAAACTAACAGGCTGCATGGCGGCACTCAACCGTTTCATATCAAGACTCGGCGAAAAAGGGTTGCCTTTCTTTAAACTACTAAAGAAGATAGACAAGTTCGAGTGGACGGAACAAACCAATGAAGCTTTCAAGAAACTTAAGGCATACCTCACCTCCTCACTAGTCCTAACACCTCCAAAGAAAGACGAAGACATGATGCTATACATTGCAGCAATTACTACTGTAATCAGCACGATAGTAGTAGTGGAAAGAGAAGAAGAAGGGCGCGTGTATAAAGTACAATACCTAGTATACTACATCAGCGAAGTTCTATCAGAATCAAAAATCTAGTATCCGCATGTGCAAAAACTACTCTACACCCTACTGATCACTTCACGCAAGCTTCGTCACTATTTTGAAGGCCACAAGATTACCGTGGTAACAGATTTCCCACTAGGAGACATCTTACACAACAAAGACGCAACGGGACGCATATCCAAGTGGGCGGTTGAACTCGGCGCTGTCAACATCGATTTCACCCCGTTGAAAGCAATTAAATCTCAAGCCCTTGCTGATTTTGTTGCCGAATGGACAGAAATTCAACAACCCGTATCAAGCGCCATCCTTGATCATTGGAAGATGTACTTTGATGGATCACTTAAGCTAGGCGGAGCTAGGGCAGGCGTCCTCCTAAATTCTCTAGACAGAAGACAACTAAAGTATGTCCTCCAGATATTATGGCAAGCCACATACAATGAAGCAGAATATGAAGCTCTCATACACGGGCTAAGAGTGGCTATTACCCTCGGAATCAAGTGACTACTCATATACGGCGATTCAGCAGTAGTCATCAACCAAGTCAACAAAGATTGGGATTGCACCAAAGAAAACATGGGTGCTTACTGTGCTAAAATCTGAAAACTCGAAAACACTTCCAAGGACTAGAAATTCTACATGTCCTGCGGGATTCCAACATTACAGCAGATGTTCTTGCCAAGCTTGGATCCGACAGGGCAAAGGTACCACCCGGCGTATTCATAGAGGAGTTATCAGCTCCTTCTATCAAACAACCTGGTGAGACAACCATAGAACTCACAGCCAAAGGCAACCAGATTCTGGTGATCAACACTTCATGGACACAGGTTTTTATTGATTACATCAAAGAGAATAAGTTGCCGACGGAAAAACAGCAAGCCACACAAGTCGTCCACAGAAGCAAGAATTACGTCCTAGTAGGAGACAAGCTATACAGAAGAGCCGCATCATCAGGAGTACTCCTAAAATGCGTCTCATTTGAAGAAGGAAACAAATCCTAGATGAAATACACTCAGGCTGCTGTGGAAATCATGCCGCTTCAAGAACACTAGTCGGCAAAGCATTCCGCACTGTTTTCTACTGGCCAACTGCTTTGAAAGACACAGAAGAGCTCATCAGAAGATGCAAAAGTTGTCAGATGTTCGCAAGACAAGCTCATGTGCCAGCCCACAACCTCATCTGCATTCCACACGCTTGGCCTTTCTCCTGCTGGGGGTTGGATCAAGTGGGACCTCTCAAGAAAGCAAAGGGCGGTTTCGAGTACATCTTTGTAGCAATCGACAAGTTCACCAAGTGGATCGAATACAAACCACTCGCAAAATACAGCGCAGCCAAAGCGGTCGAGTTCATCCAAGATATTATGCACCGCTTCGGCATGCCCAATCAAATCATCATAGATTTGGGTTCTCCCTTCACAGCTATAGAATTCAAAAGTTGGGCACAGGATTGTGGCTTCAGTATAGATTACGCATCAATCACACATCCAGAAGCCAACGAACAGGTAGAATGGGCTAATGGATTCATACTAGCCGGATTAAAACCAAGATTGTATGAAGAACTAGTAGACTATGGGTCAAAATGGATCGAAGAATTACCCAAAGTTGTATGGGGGCTATGGACTCAAATAAGCAGAGCCACTGGATACTCACCTTTCTTTCTGGTATACGGATCAGAAGCCGTACTACCCGCAGACCTGATCTGGACGTCACCAAGGATAGAACAATACGACAAAGGAGAAGCAGAACACACCCAAAGATTAGAACTCGATAGCACAGAAGAAGTCAGAGTAAACGCTACCCTGCAATCAGCAAAATACCTACAAGGACTAAGGCGCCACTACAACAAGAATACACAGTCTCGATCATTACAAGTCGGAGACCTAGCACTAAGAAGAATACAAAAAACCAACGGACGACACAAACTACTCAGTCCATGGGAAGGTCCTTTTATCATCGCAAAAGTCATCGGACCAGGCACATACAAGCTCATAACTGAAGATGGAAAAGAAGTCAACAATACATGGGACATCAGTCAGCTATGAAGATTCTACGCATAAAAACAACTCAAGGGAGAATATGTATACAAGACACAAGAGGTCAACGTTCATGATCAACAAGATACCGCAATATCATTGTAACACATCAATATTCATGATCAATAAAGATGATTATCTCTCGACAAACATATGTCTCATGGCTCTATGCGAGTTGTTTCTTAAATGCAAAATGGCTAAAAATACGCCTGAGCATCCCGGCCGAGAGCAAAATAGTTGAAAAGACACTTGAGCCCGCCGATGAGGGTAGCTAACAAGCTAACACCCGAAATAAAATGCAAAATGGCTAAAAAGACGCCTGAGCATCCCGACCGAGAGCAAAATAGTTGAAAAGACACTTGAGCCCGTCGATGAGGGTAGCTAACAAGCTAACACCCGAAATAAAATGCAAAATAGCTGAAAAGACGCCTGAGCATCCCGGGCGAGAGCAAAATAGTTGAAAAGACACTTGAGCCTGCCAATGAGGGTAGCTAACAACCTAACACCTAAAATAAAATGCAAAATGGCTGAAAAGATGCCTGAGCATCCCGGCCAAGAGCAAAATAGTTGAAAAGACACTTGAGCCCGCCGATGAGGGTAGCTAACAAGCTAACACCCGAAATAAAATGCAAAATGGCTGAAAAGACGCCTGAGCATCCCGGCCGAGAGCAAAATAGTTGAAAAGACACTTGAGCCCGCCGATGAGGGTAGTTAACAAGCTAACACCCGAAATAAATTGCAAAATAGCTAAAAATACGCCTGAGCATCCCGACCGAGAGCAAAATAGCTAAAAAGACGCTTGAGCCCGCTGATGAGGGTAGCTAACAAGCTAGAACCCGAAATAAAATCAAAATGACTGAAACTAAGCCTGGGCATAGACTAGAGCAATATCAAAAGCAAGACCCTCCAGCTACTTGCAACAAATAGCAAGAGGCTCGGGGGCTACACTAGAGATACCCAAGAACGGAAAGATCTACATATAATGAGTTGTTTACAACTCGATGGATCAAGAAAGGTCGTCAACACAAAGATCTACATATAATGAGTTGTTTACAGGGCACAAGAGAAGGCCAGACAAGCACTCGATAGATCAAGATAGGTCGTCAACACAAAGATCTATATATAACGAGTTGTTTACTTGAACAGAAAAGTACTCGACAAATCATCTGAGGAATAGGCAGGGCATTCAGGCAAAGAAGACATCAACAAAAAAGACCTTCATTCAAAAAAGAAGTATAATGTCATATTACAAGGCATGGGCATAAAAGTCAAATACATCAAGCCTCATCATCAGGAGAAGGGAGAACAATATTGGGATTATCTACTATCCTACTAGCTAAGTCTTCAACTTCAAGCTCCATCCTCTCGACAGCATCGATGTATTCTTGACTATCAGCTTCCTCTGCTATCTTGGACAAAGGAGCCACGGAGCAAGAACCCGGACTTGGGCCAGAACATTCTTGGTACACAGTTGAGCGCACCTCTTCACAAACTCTTGGAAACGAGTTAGAATTCGGGGAATCAACTGAGCCCAAGATTGCCCGTCATCCGCTAGAGTTCAAAGAACGTCGGCTACTGAATGAAAGGATTTCCACAAAGCCTTCCAGTTTTCAGTAGCCGTCACTAACCTGCCAAACAAGTCTTCAATGGTTTTCTGGGCCTGCACAAGATCTCTATCAACTCCATGTCTAATCAACTTAGCAAGCGCAAGTTCCTCTTCAACATGAGTAATTACCTCCTCAGCCTTATTATGACTTGTACAAACAAGAGTCTTCATTTCTTCAATGCCCTCCGAGAGTTTCTGCTTTTCAACCCAGAGAGCTGGATGAAGTAACAGACAACAAGTCAGCAGAAAGGAAAGTTTGAATACAAAAAGAAACAAAAATAACACTCAATACCGTTGCACTCCTTCATGGCCTCCAAGTCCTTCACGGCCTCTGAGTTCTTTTGAGCCTCCTGAAGAGCAGCATCCCTCTGCTTCTCGATTTCAATAGCCCAGGCACGTAGAGACTTTTCTTCATCCTGATGCGTTTGATGCTCAGCCTCCATCTCGGCCCAGAGGAGATCAAGATAAGCTTTCAAGGTGCTCACTTCTGAAGACAACTTTTTCTCGTTTTCAGACAAGAAAAAGAAGCCGGTATGATCATGAGAGAAGGACTGAGCAAAAAGATACAAAGAAAAACAAAGAATAAGGACCAAAGGAAAACGAACATCCAAAGAAGGAACGATGAAAAAGCTTACCTAGAGCTTTTCTCCAAAAGAAGTCGCAAGGGACGACAAGTTTCCCTAGGCAGCAGTTAATTCCGATAGCCGATGAGTGGCATCGAACTGCTGCACCACATCATTAGCAAAAGGAGGACCGCCAGAGGCAAGAGAAGGAGAGGGAGAGGCCGGCCGAGGCAAAGAAAGAATGACCAGAGCAACCTCCTAGGAAGCCAAGGCCAAACCCTCAAAAGGACCCGATGCAATGGCCACGGTCACCTCCGGAGCAGCCAAGTCTGCAGCGGCACCATCGCCAGAAAGCTTCGTAACCCCTGCAGCCACTTCACCAACAGTACGCTATGAGTCTTGAGGCTCGATACTCGGTGGCATGACAAAGGGCTGATAAGAAGTCGACGAAGAAGCGAGAGAAGACGAAGGACTAAAAATTGATAAAAGAAATCACCGATGAGAACCAAAAAAAGGAGAACAGAAGCAAAAAGATGAAGCCAGAATCTACTCACCCAGCCACCTTCTTCCTCACAAAACCAAAAGAAGACCTCATAGGGGGGACCACGGTGGCAAAAACATCCCCGCCACTTGGCGACAGGAGCGGTATAGCCGATACTGGAGCCCCGAAAGAAGCCAGGGCTGGAGCCACGGAAGAACTCTGCACCAGAGCTGTGGAAGAACTCAGTACCAAAGCTACCAAAGAACTCAACACCGGAGCTTCGAAAGAAGCCAGCATGGGAGCCTCAGAAGAACCCATACCCGACATCCGGGTACTTCAAAAAGATCAAGACTAAAAGTCAAGACAAAGAGGAGAAATTTAATGGAAGGGGAATATGAAAACTACTCACCACCGCATGATGAGGGGTACTTCATCATCCTCTTCCCCTCAGTCTCAACCAAGGCCACCAGAGCACCCACTGAAAAAAGAATAAAAGTACTCGGTTCAAGATAAAAACAAGAAAACAAAGGGACAGAGAGTATAAAATATGCTCACCTAAGAGCATACTAGCTACAACTGGAGTACCTAGAAGAGTATTTGGCTTGCGAGACTTCTTGGAAGCAGGCAGGCTAGATGAAGACCCATCCATTTGCCCCCTCTTTGAGACACTACGAGGACCATGGGGGACTAGACGAGGAACATATTCTTCATATACATCAACAAATCCAGAAGAAACTCCAGGAAGCGCTGTGGAGATTGGGAACTTACTGGTTGCGGAGGCTCCAGCAAGTTTCTCCCTAGTTTTTGCCACGGCAGGGAGAACATCAAGAGGGATTGGGTCAACAAAGTTGCACCCAAACTCCTATGAAAAAGAATAGAACAACAAGAAAGGGAAAAGTTAAACAAAAATGGATACAGCAAGAATACATAAAGTACCCAAACAAAGAGAAAAACAACTTACGACTGGAGGTGGGTTGTTGGCAGAGAACTCGAAGACAGTAAGCGAGACAATGCTTGCTCCTTTCAGCATCATCTGGAGATGCTCGAGTACCTCCTCATCGGTCAGCTCAAGAGCTGGGACCATGCGTGAAGGATCCTCAGCCCCAGAGTACTTGAAGCCAAGGTGCTCTCGCTCCTTCAAAGGCTGAACTCGGCGATGAAGAAAACTCGAGACAATACCAAAACTAGTTAAACCCTACTGTTTCAGCATACTAATCCTATCAAGGAATGACTGGATTGCCTGAACCTTAGCGGGCGACACAGGGTTCTTATCCCATTGGTCATTAATCACGGGACTAGATCCAGAGTGGATAGCAAGGGAAGGGATCAGATTGGTGGCATAAAACCAGTCGGCACGCCAATCTCTTACAGAATCGACCAGGTCATAGTCAAAGAACTTGCTCTTAAGACCCTAGCGAAATTGAATCCCACAACCACCAAGAACACTGGTTTCTTCACGGTGGGGTTGGGGTTTCAGGCGAAAGAAGTAACGAAATAGAGAAAGAGAAGGGGGAATTCCAAGGAAAGCTTCGCAAAGATGAACAAAGATATAAAGGTGAAGAACTGCATTAGGAGCAAGATGGTTCAAGCAAATCCCAAAATAGTTGAGAAATTGATGAAGAAAGGCAGAGGCGGGAAGGCAAAGTCCAGTGCGAATGAAAGAGACAAAAAGAACAATCTCACCAGGACCTGGAGCAGGGACCCGATGCTCACCTGGAACTCTCCATTCAGTAAAAGCCTTGCTCTGGATCAAGCTATCGCTGACAAGCTCGCGGAGTTGCTCTTCGGTGGTTGTCGGAGTCGGCCAAGACTTCTGGGCGGCCCTCATGGCAACAAACTCCTAATTCTCGATCACGGAGAGTGATGACTCCTCGTCCACGAAAGAAGACTGGGACTTACTTGTGGCTTTCTTCTTACCCATGTACTAACGGAGACAAAAAGCAATTAGGGGAAAAGAAAGCCTAGACAGCGGCGCTAAAGATGGCGACAGAAATGGCGACGGCGGATGACTGAGAGCTAGGGTTTTGAAGGCAAGAGAAAGGCAGTAAAGAAGAAGAAGATGAAGGGTCTTTAAATAGATTTTACAGCGTTAAAAATGGCCCACCCGGCCCGTTAAAGCACCATGTGAGAACGCAACGGTCCATTTACTAACACAGCTAAAATGACGAAGGGCACAAATCCACACAATGGTACAATTCAACGGGCAGATTTCAGACTTATCCATCTAGCACTACTGTGGAGTTATCAGATAACTACAAGAACAACCCGTCAACAAAGAAGAAAAGAAGGGCAACTTCATAAGGAACATAAGAACTCGGTTCTTAGGGAAAGAACTCAGGAATATCATGAACAACCGGAACTACAGCAGAAAAGTAAATAAGAACTTAGAAGACAAGATTCTTTCCATTACAAGCGACTTCAAAAATAGAAGATTACAAATCTTACAAGACCCAACGTACTCGGTACCATGAAAAGCAAAGTAGCAAAGAAGAACACGAACACGGCTGGGCTCTAGAAAGACTACGTGTCCTAAATTGCTACTCGGAAGGACAAACCGCCATCGGCTACACTATTTTCTTCAAAGAATGGACACAGTGCATCCAAGGCGGAAATCAGCAGCACGGTAGGACAACATGGAGCAGAGAAGGCCGGCAGACGTCTGTCTACCCAAGACCGATGTGATGCTAGATATGGTGTTGATCTGCATCGAACAGTCTCAAGACAGGCGACGAGGATCAACCCAGAACTGCCAGATGAAGGAACGAAGTCCACATCACAAGACTTCCTCCAACTACCACCACGTACATCCTGGTACATTGCTGCCGCGGGATTAGCCTACCTCTAATCCCTATCACAAGACTTCCTCCAACTACGACAAGACACACAGGAACTACGAAACACGCCCGGGGGCTGCTTTGCTTCACAAACTACCATGTTAATGATCACAAAGGTTTTAACAGAATATTCAATGGATGAAAGCAAGCACTCTGAGAGGGTATTTATAGATCAAAGGAGCGGTGCACATGGACTAGGAGTACCAACAAAATAAGCCTAACAAAGGACACAGTGAAAAGACATGACTCAATAATGGAAGACTTAGGCGAGAGGGAACAATACTCAAAGACGGGCATATTCGGAAGAATATACCGACACAGTACAACCCATGAACAAAAGGCATTCACACTCAACCACCACCATACAACTACATCTAACAATAGCAGACTACCAGAGAATATGCCAAAACCCTACTTCTAAGTTCTTCCTGAACAAAACAACCCGAATATATGCTCGGGGGCTGCAAAAGGAGAGGTATACAGTTCTATCAAACAACTCATATTCAAGACCCTCCAACATTTTGTTCCAAATAGCAAGAGGCTCAGGGGCTACACTCAGTGAGTGCACTTTTTTCTCCAAAAAAGCGCACACCACTCAGAATGCTTCTTCAAGACAGACGGCGTCAGGGCCACAAGATAAAAAGAACCCGAACACAGCTAAATCAGAGCCCCTTTTTCAATAAAGAAGTCGGGGAGCCTTTCGATGAAGAATCAGGAAGGTTACAAGAAAAGACCCTCAAGCTCCTTGTGCCAAATAGCAAGAGGCTCGGGGGCTACATCCATATGGGAGTACTTTTTTTCAAAAAGGTACACACCACGCAAAGATCTCACGAAGCGCTACATGGTCTCAATCAAGAAAGCACTCGGATGACGCTTGTTCCTGCTCAACAAGACTTGAAGGAACAAGACGAGGCTTCCATAACTCAACCATGAAGTGCTCGGGGGCTTGTCAGTGCGGGACCCATGGGATACCCCGCAAGGAAGGAAGAAGACCTAGTCTAACTAGGACTCTTCCCCTATAATCTTAATAGCAGTGTTACTCCATAATCCTACTAGGAATTCTCACTGTAAACCGACTAGGACTCTGACCTCCTGACTATATAAAGGAGGGCAGGGCTCCTTAGATAGTGAGTTCAAGAGAACAATTGTATGACACAACACTTCATAATCAATCCAACGCAAAAGCTAACACCGACTGGACGTAGGGTTATTACTCGATCTGTGATCGAGGGCCTGAACCAGGATAAATCGACTATCTCTTGCGTTAACCATCTTTGCATACGCCGAAACCCGAACATACTGCCCCGGATACCCCCGTGGCAGGCTATCGGTGGTCAAACATCGACAGTAGCGTCCGGTGCTTTTACTGTTTCAGCACCGAGCCCCTGAGTCACTTCACAAATAGAGGATACATTAGCATTGTTTCTTTTGATCTTGTATGCTTGCTCTACATGCCCAACTTGCTTGCATCTAGTGCAAAACCGATCATTGACCTTCACAAAACTAGTCTTGTGAGTGACAAAAGCTGTCTTGCCATTCTTGGGGGTATAGCCCAATCCCTCTTTGTTAAGAGAGAACCTTTGGCTACCTAAGCACTTAAGCAAGCAGGCCTCACCACCATAGGTTTTACCTAAGGTGTGAGTGAGCTCATTTACCTCCTTCTTGAGGGTTTCATTCTCAACCATTAGTGAGGAATCACATGTGAGACCATCACTAGTAGATGAGGTAGAAGTGGATGTGCTACAAGAAGGGTTAGTGATAGGAACAATAATAGGCTTATAAAGTGATTCATCAATTATATCACAAGTTAAGCCTTTATCACATGTTTGAATTTGTTCCTTCTCATTTTGGGCAATAAGAGAAGAGTGATCTTCCTCAAGCTTGGTGTGAGCCTTTTGAAGCTTCTCATGGGCTTCCATTAGCCTCTCTGAGATGCCTTTAGCTCCTCAATAGATTGCTCAAAAGTTTTGTTGCTCTTGTGCAATTCCTTGCACTCCTTTCTCTTAATGTCAAAATGTTCATGGGCATCTTCAAGCATGTCAATTAATTCATCTTTAGTTGGTTCATCATCACTATCACTATCACTATCACTATTATTGTCACTCTCATCATGGGATTGTACCTTAGTGGCCTTAGCCATGAGACATGTAGATGGAGTGTCAAATAGTGAAGGCTTGTTGTTGATAGCGATGCTTGCAAGAGCCTTCTTCTTGCTTGAAGTCTTCTCATCATCACTATCATCATCACTTGTGGATGCATCACTATCCCAAGTGACTACATATGAACCTCCCTTCTTCTTCTTTTTGGAGGTCATCTTGCTCTCTTTCTTGCCCTTCTTCTTGATCTTTTTATCATCATCATTGTCACTATTATGTGGGCAATCTGCAATGAGATGATCCTTGCTATTGCACTTGAAGCACCTTCTTGGTTCATCCTTGCTCTTCGAGGATCTCTTCTTTCTTCTAGCAGGATAGCCCTTCTTCATCATGAATTTACCAAATTTCTTCACAAATAGAGCCATTGCTTCATCATCATCTTCATCACAAGTACTTGGGCATTCACCATCACTTGATTCTTCTAGCTTGGCCTTGCCCTTGGATGATGATGTGGCTTTGAATGCCACACTCTTCCTTTTTTCATCCTTCTTCTCTTCCTCCTCATCCCGGTATGTGTCATCGGTCATCACATCACCAAGCACTTGGTTTGGTGTCATTGTGTCCAAACCACTCCTCACTAGCAAAGTGACCAACATTTTGAATCTTGAAGGGAGACATCTCAAGAATTTATGAGAGAAGTCTTTGTCCTTCACCTCCTCACCAAGCTCCTTTAGATCATTTACCAACACTTGGAGCCTATCAAACATCTCCGGCACATTTTCATTCTCTTTCATCTTGAAGCTTGCAAACTTCTCCTTGAAAATATAAGCCTTGGCACCCTTGACCGCTTGTGTGCCCTCATATGACTCTTCTAGCTTCATCCATGCATCATGAGACATCTCCATAGTCTTGATTTGCTCAAACACTCTTTGATTGATAGCATCATGAATAACACTAAGAGCAATATCATTGTTTTGCAACTTTTCTTCTTCGGCGGTGGTGGGAGCCTTCGGATTAGCAACCTCAAACTTGGTCTCCACAACTTGCCATATCTTTCTATTGATTGACTTTATGTGTGTTGTCATCTTTGCCTTCCAATAGCTATAATTTGTGCCGTCAAATTGGGGTGGCCTTTTGGTGTTGTTGATTTGAGCCATTTTAACACCGTAGGTTGATAAGCCTTGAATCAACGGTGTACTAGCTCCGATACCACTTGAAAGGTCCTAAATGGCTAGAGGGAGGGTGAATAGCCTAATAAAATTTTCTACAACAACACTTAAACAAAGAGGTTAGACAACTAAATGGCGTAATACGAGTTTTGCGCTAGCACTACAAAGAGGGTTGCAAGCCACCTAACCACAAGTCTAGTGTGCTATATTTTTCTAGTCACTCAAAGATTAATTCTAACAAATAATATTAGAGAGCTTTCAATAGATAAATACAACTAGAAAAGTAAACTATCACTACAGAAGATATTTATCAATGTAAATATGAAGAGTGATAGAGATGGTTATACCGCTGTGGCAAGTGATGAATCAATAAGCACAATGAAAACCTTGGAGAGAAGATGACACAATATTTTTACCAAGGTTCACTTGCTTGTCGGCAACCTACGTCCTTGTTGTAGCGATTCACCCACTTGGAGGTTCACGCGCTAATTGACATCACACGCCAATCCCGCAATCGGGTGCCGCACAACCACCACAAGATGGGGATCCACAAGCTACGAGCAATCCACTAGAGATGCCTTTCGTGAACTCCCACAGGGAAGGCTCAAGAACCCCTCACAATCACCACGATCGGAGCCGGAGACAAACACCACCCTCCGCTCAATGATCCTCACTGCACCAAGCCGTCTAGGTGTGGCAAACACCAAGAGTAACAAGAGAAATTCATAGCGAAACACAATCACCAAGTGCTTCTAGATGCAATCACTCAAGCAATGCACTTGGATCACTCAATCTCACTTTGATTTGCAATCACTAGCAAGGAGATGAGTGGGAGGGAGTCTCTTTAGCTCTATGGGATGTTGGCAATGTAAAAAAGTCAAGAGAGAAGGCACCAAGCCGGCCAAACCAATATATATAGACATCCCCTCCAAATAGAGCCGTTGCCCTATTTTCACTGGGTAGACTGCGCGTGCACTGGACGCGCCTCTTTAGAGCACCGGATGTGTCCGGTGCACCAGAGCCGTCCACGTGTCGCCTTCTTTAAACCACGGTGGACAAAAAAAAATGGGGCGTCCGGACAAAAAAATGGGGCAGCCTGGCATTGAACCCACAACCTCATAGCCAAGGTCCAAACCGCAGTGCACTAGCTAGCCATCTGAACTAAGTCACTTTCTCGACAAGAAAGCACCCAAACATTTATTTAATAAGAGAAAAGACCATTTAATTGATTATATTCTTTTGTTAACTATACTTTGAATTTTCTGGTCCATGTGCTTTCTAGTGCCTGATTGATCTCATAATTTTTATCAGGGTTTCAAATGCCCAGTGTGAAGCCACCACCAAGTTCGAGATTTTTCTGAATTAGTTTGGTAATTTTTTCACTTTAATTGAATTTCCACGCAACTTCACCGATTAATTATACGTTGAACAGAGTCCACCCCCTAAATGATCCGGAATGGTGCCAAACTTTGCCAAATGGTCTATTGTGCCCTAGGAGACAAATATTTGTGGAGGTCGATGCAAAATTATATTGTTTTCAATATGTAATTCGCCGTATTTCGTCTCACGCGGCACAAAGAAAAATGTAATAATAAAAATAATTATCAGGAAAATCTAAGATCTTATCCATTTGCTTTCTAGTGCCGGATTGGTCTTAAACTTTTTCTCAAGACTACAAATGCCCTGTGTGTAGCCACCACCAAGTTTGAGATTTTTCTGAGGTGGTTTGGTACTTTTTTAACTTTAATTGAATTTTCGCCCGAACTCATCAATTAATTATACAATGATTAATGAAGAACCTAAAGATTTACGTTACAATTACATGAAAACTAATTTCCTGTCGAAAACCAATAAATTTAATAATTTCAATTGAAGTCTACATTTTTGCATTAACGAAAATAGTGAGTATTAGTTGCATTATGTTCAACATTTATAATAAAAAACACAATAGTTTAGGTCACATTTTTTGTGCAGTAAATGAAAATAAAGTTTATTACTTTTTCTAAAAAAATTTATGTCTAGTATTGAATTTACTGCCCAAATAATAAGACTTAAATATTTAAATACAAAATATATATAAAATAAACTGATCTGCTTAAAAGTTGGCGGGAAATGAAAATGTAGCCCACCTTTATTCCCGGCTCCTGCCACCAGTTGGGACTAAAGGTGGGCTGCATTTGGCGGCCCGCCAAAAAATCCTTTAGTTCCAGCTCCTTCCAACAACCGGGACTAAAGGTCCCCCTTTAGTCCCGGCTGGTGGCAGGAGCCGGGACTAAAGGTGCTTTAGTCCCGGGCGGTGGATGGAGCCGGGACTAAAGGTCCCTCTCCTATATACTGCAGTCTTCCTTCTCTCTTCCTCCTCATTGATCGTCTTCGTCTTTAGCGCGTCCCCAGAGCTCCGCCGCCGTCGATTCGCCTCCCTGGCCACCCCCGACGCCGCCTTCCTCACCAGAGGGCACCCCGAGGCTCGCCCACCTCGCCGGAGTAGCCCCGACGCCGCGCCCCTCACCAAGGAGCCCCCGGCCGCCCCCGACGCCGCGCGCGCGCCACGCCACCACCGATTTCGCCTTCCCGGCCACCCTCGATGCCGCCTTCCTCCCAAGAGGGCACCCCGACGTCCGCCCACCTCGCCGGAGTAGCCCCGACGCTGCGCCCCTCAAGGAGGAGCCCCTGGCTGCCCCCGACGCCACGCGCGCGCCACGCCACCGCCGATTTCGCTTTCCCGGGCCACCCCGGCCCGACGCCGCGCCTTCTTCCTCACCGGAGGGCATCCCGACGCCCACCCACACCTCGCCGGAGTAGCCCCGACGACGCCGCGTCCGGCCAGGAGCCCCCGTGCCTCGATCCAGCGCCGCTGTCCACCACCGCCCGTCGCCAACACTCCATTAATTCTAAACCGGCGGTATATATATATTTTATTTATTATATTTATTATATTTATGAATTATATTAACGAAATATGTATTAATGTATATATGTATGAAATTATATATGTATGAAATGTGTGTATATATATATATATCAATTAATGTATATATGTATGAAATGTGTATTATATTTATCAATTAATGTTATTTGGTAGTTGTTGGGAAAAGGTCTGTCAGGAACACCACATGAAATGCAAAGTGCCACTGAAAGTAGTGCTATACAAAGTAAGTACTATATACCTACCTAAGTTCAATTTCATTATGCTCGGATGATGACGAATCTTTTTCTCGTAAAGTGGGTTCTGCTGCGGCCCTAGGGGACCAATCTCTATGGATACTATGTTTGCGAGTTCATGAGAGTGTGCTAAAAAAGAACTAGTCTAGAGCAAAAAAGGTAAGTGTGTGTGTGTGTGTGTGTATATATATATATATATATATATATATATATATATATATATATATATATTCGTGATAGATACAATTTATTTATCATTATTCTTGATATATATATATATATATACTAATATACTTTTTCTTTATCTCATATCTCAAATTGAAGACTCGTTGGTTGAAGAAAAAAACCCTGGACACACACCATCTCAAAGCAATCCAAGAGACAATAGGTGGATTTCTGAATGATCAGGTCTTCACTCCCGGCGGCGAGTTTTACTATGACCCAAATATGTGATGATGAAAGCCAAATTTCGTATTAATCCAAAGAACATGTGATGATGAAATGTACAATTAATGCAAACTTTACATGTGACGATGAAATGTAATATTATGTTTTAGTTTACTTTTACTTGTGTTGCTTGCGTGCATTGATCGAGCGAAAACTTTACTGTACGCACGCGTATACGTATATTACTTTGCAGCGAATAATGCGTATTCGAAAACCAAATTAAAACAAAAAAGAATCATCAATTAAAATAAGCAGGAAAAAAAGGACCCTTTAGTCCCGGTTGGTAACACCAACCGGAAATAAAGGGGCCAGCCCAGGCGCTGGCGTGGCTACCTTTTTAGTCCCGGTTGGTATCACCAACCGGGACTAAACCATGAATAAAGGGGTTGGCAGCCGAAGCCCTTTTTTTACTAGTGCGTGGCTTAGCTTGGATGCCTGGCTCGTAAATCTAGCCGTTTATATTAATTGGAATTGGATCGCACACCCCTTAATCATGTTCTTCCTAAATCACTCCGTTGGTCGACCCCGAGCCCTCGACTCGACGACTCCCCGCAGGACCGTCCGCACTGTCCGACGGCGCGACATCCGATCTGCGCGCGGCCACCCCTTCCCCGACCGGCGTTGGGCGTCATCCGATCCACAGCCCCTTCCTCAACGGTGAATCGGCATCGCCCCTGCATCCGGCGGCGGGCTTCCTACCTCCAGAGGCGGCGGCGGTGCCCCCACCATCTCGTCGGTGGCGCATCAACTCATCTCGGCGGTGGCGGCAGTAGGGCCACTTCATCCGGCGGAGCCCCTCCCACATTGCTTCTGCCGACGATGGATAGAGGTGCGCGCCCTCCATCTAGCCTACTCCACGCGATTCAGCTTGCCTGTTTGGGCAGGTTCATCGTCATGGCGACTCGTGGCCGCACACGCGCACGGTTGGAACAAGCGTGCTGGCGGATGGTGGCCGCACATGCGCACTGTTAGAACAAGCGTGCTGGCGGATGTATATTTTGGCAGATGACTTCTGGTCCAATTCACGGTACGGTGTGTTTGATATGATACCCAACTTGTTTTATCTTCCAAGTGATTTACTGACTTTTATGTTTCGAGTAGATCGAGATGAAGATTTGATACGTACTGGATGCTTTTGGAGGTAGCAAGTTCCTACCGTCACAGGGTTCAAATAAAATCACTGTCGCGAGGCCATCGACGTGGGCCAGAACCTCTCCGTCGTTCTTATTCATCTAAGAAGATAGTTGCTTGTGGTCGCTCTCTCATCGGTCAGTGCCACGGGGCTTTAGGTGCTGTGCCCACACCATCGCCAACGCCAAATCTCTGGTGGCGTCCTCCATGAACAAAGGACAGTGCATGCTAACTGGAATAGGCGTAGAGGCCGACGCTGGGTCGTCCGGCAATCGCAGGAGTGGCGAACGCCACCAGAAGAAGCGCAGGATGAGCCGATGCGTGAACAAGAGAGTCTTGTCGTAAATATTATCAGTGAAAATTCTTGTAAATGATGTTGGTATTGCCGTAAACAGAAGTCTCGTAAATATGATGTAACTTATGCTGATCTTTGGAATGTCGATCATTCTTATTAATTTTTGTGTTCAACCATAGTCCAAAACTCTTGTAAATAATTATATTCATAGTACTCATTTCTGGTAAATATCAACGTTAGCTGTGTTTGAGAAAAATTCATAATAAGAATTCTCGTAAATATTATTTGTGCAAATTCTTGTAAATATTGTTAGCATTGTCGTAAACAGTTTGCCACTGAGGCACTGACCACTGATGCAAAGTCACCACCAAAACGCTTAGCGCTGATCTTCATAAATGCAGACATTCTGGTCAGCAATGAAATAACCAATCACAGTAAAACAGTGCCACAGTGGTGACTCTACACCACAGCAAAGCTGACAAGATTTTTAACCTTGGGTTCCAACTAGTTTCAGCAAGAGTAAGAGCATCTCCAAGAGTTCCCTAAACATCCTCCTAATCCTTGTGTTTTAGAAAGATGGAAAAAAACACTTCTCCAACAACTTTTAATATTTACTCCTAATCTTTTAGGACTTGGAAAATTCCTTCCCCTTCCGCATAACTTTACGTGGACGAAGCCACGCTCCGAAACGCCGAGTAGTCGTCCAGGTCGTACTCGAGGAACTCCCGGCTCGGCACCCGGTGGCCCGACGAGCCCATGGTCACCGCGAAGATGAAGACGGCGAGGCAGGCCAGCGCCACGACGACGACAAACATGGTCACGAGGTCGGCGAGGAGGAGCCACGGCAGGCGCCAGAAGGCGGCCACGAAGCCCGCGAGGCCGACCGCGAGGACAGCCACGCCGAGGGCAATCACTGGCCACTGGAGGATCTGGACGCAGGCGTTGTCGGCCTGCGTCGACAGCCAGATGCCGGCGGCGATCACGGGGATGGACAGCAGCGCGGGCACGACGTTGATGGCGGCGACGCCCATGTAGTTGAGCCCCATGGCTTAGCTACCGCTCCTAGTCCTAGCAGCTCAGAATGAAATACGACAATACATACATACATACTACAAAGTGTGGCCGGCCGGCCAGCCTCCTTTGCGGACGGTACCAACACATACATACAGGGCCTATACATGCCCGTTGCCGTGTGGTAACACTTGTTCACCGCGCCATAAATCGATCAAGTAGAACGTGCCAATCAAGCTTCACAGCAACATACTGTTGGAAACCAGAATCCTCATCCAAGTCCATCAAATCAAAATGCACACCTGGGACTGGGAGGCGGCGGCGGCGTGCCGCAGCGGAAGAGTAGGAGCGAAGGGAAGAAGAGCAGCAGCAGGCGGCGGCGGCGTGGATACGTGCGGCGACGAAGAGGTTTGCGTGGAAAAAAAGAAGACCGAAGAAAAAAAAGTCAAATAGGACCTGCATTTGATTTTTTAGAAGTTAAATATTAGAAACTATTGGAGATGAACTTTTTTTTTTTCTCCTAAAATCTTTTTATGAGTTGGTAAGCATAGACTTTTTAGGAGAAATATTTAGGGAACTCTTGGAGATGCTCTAAGGCTGTCTTGATATTCCTATTAGGACATTTCCTATCCCCAGAGCCCCACTTTGCGTCAGAGCTGCTTTTAGCACCCTTTTAATGCGCTTGCTGCTAAGAAAATTATCTTCATTGAATAACATGCAGTTTCATCTAGGAATAACCCTAATAGGCCATCTTCCAAGGACTGCAGCTAAACTAACCCATAAAACACCAAAGTTTAGTTTGACATGTTGCACAATTAAACTAAGCTACCGATCGCTGAGCGCCTGAGCCCTCGGTATCTTTTTAATAATGGAAAAGGATGATGGGACCATCTCGTCCTAGCATTGTCCTGAAACCAACGCATGCTAAACAACGCCGGTGAGTCGTGATCTTAATAGCAGCCATATGTCAATTTGGCTGCGATTAATTGTCAATCACACAAGCAACCAAAAACTCATCGCTAATACCAAAGCTTCCGCCAGCTGCACTGACCGGCTATCCATGTCGTGTTTATCGATCGATGGAGCACCACAGCACAGCCGCTTATTTTACGGGGTCGCCTTCTCGTCTATTTCACGTAGTACTCTGAGCTCCTCCGCCGCAACATTTCGAACTTTCTCACCTAGCTTGTTCCTTGTCTTCGGCTCAGCTCATCGATCGCAGAGGCAGGCAGGGGCGTAAGAAGCGATGGGGAACTGCGGGACAAAGCCGAAGACCAGCGACGGAGACGACGCACCTCCTCCCGTCGAGCCGCAGACGGCGGCGGGGGCGGCCGCGGAGGGGGAGCGCAAAGACCAGGAGGTCGCGGCGCCGGAAGGGACGAGCCAGGCCGTTGTGGCGCCACAAAGTGAGGTGCGCAAAAATGACCCGCACGTCTTTATCGATAGCTCAAACAAAGTCTTTTATCGATAACTAGCATCCCAATTGGGATAGTTGGATTGCTTTATGTATGACATGGGCCAAAAGTTCCGTGAAAGTCATGTGCTCTTGATAGCTTGTTCTTCGTTTGCAGCATCTAAATCCGACCTTAATTGCAGTTTGAGAGGCATTCGGGGGGTATAATAAATGAAAAGAACGGAAAAAGTGTAGGTTTTATTTGGACCAGATGTCTCTGCCTCCGCAACTTGGGCCCCTTGCATTTCGGCCTTTTCTGTAAAAACTGGCCCATGGTTTTATACAATTTTACGGAGGTCGTTAGGTGCTGGGAAAAAGTCAAAATTACCTCCCTCAACTTTTGCGAAAGTCCGCTTTTTCTCTCTGAACTCTAAAACCGGGTAAACCACCACCCTGAACTTTTAAAACCGTTCATTTTATCTCCCTGACCGGTTATAAGCGGTTTTCAAAGACGGTTTTGTTTTTTTCTTTTTTATTTATTTTGGTTGAATCTTTGAAAAATCATAGTAAATCACAGAAAAATCATAAAATGGAAAATCTAATTTTGTTTGACTCCACATGAGTAGATCTACACAGTGAATATATAATATGATATGCTTTAGTACAAATTTTTTGTTGTACCTTTAGATCTATGATTTCTGTAATTAATTCATAGCTGCAATTTCTATGGTCCAATTGTGGTGAAATTTTTATGGTGCGCTAATTATTGTATGCTTGAACTGTAGTAAAAATTTCATACTCATTGAATCATGTATAATTTAGTTACAGATTTATTTAGGTGTATGCTTATGAAATTTTTACTACAGTTCTAGCATACAATAATTAAACCACCATAAAAATTTCACCACAATTGGACCATAGAAACTGCAGCTATGAATTAAATACAGAAAAGCATAGATCTAAAGCTACAGGAAAAACTTTATACTAAAGCATATCATATTATATGTTTACTGTGTAGATCTACTCATGTAGAGTCCAATAAAATTGGATTTTCCATTTTATGATTTTTCTATGATTTACTATGATTTTTCAAAGATTTAGCCGAAATAAATAAAAAGAAAAGGACAAAAATGCTTATAACCGGTCAGGGATGTAAAACGAACGGTTTTAAAAGTTCAGGGGTGTGGTTTACCTGGTTTTAGAGTTCAGGGAAGAAAAACGGACTTTCGCAAAAGTTGAGGAAGGTAATGTGGACTTTTTCCTTAGGTGTTGTGATGGTCTTAGTTCTCATGTACGTGGGCCGTGATTCGTTGCTAATTACTGCATTAAATACTTTTTATCCTTTTGATTGATGATATAAAACAACTAGCATGGTGGCTTGCGCAAATAGTGTGGCTAGATTTGTTATGGTATTTTTATTGGCATTATAATTTCATCGTAAACTTGTAGATGTACGATTTGATGGTATGTACCACTATTTATTTTTGTAAGGCTGAATTTGTTAATTTGCTTGATGAATTCAAACAGACATGGTCAGCCAGTCACCGGCTTGTTCATTTGTTCAACAAAAAAACTTAAACCTTGCACTGACCACACCAAGTGCAACTACAACCTCCACTAGTTCTCTCATACATATGATTTATGTTTTAGAATACTTCTCTTTCGATATTTTTAGATTTTTTTATATTTGATATAAAACTTTTGGTTCAATATAGACCTTTAGATCATTATAAAATCCTATGATGCATATTATTTTTTAGATTAATCTCGAAATTTCTAGGCTCCATCCGCGTGCCCATGGCTCGCTTTAATACTTTTAATGTACTCCCTATGTTCCAAATTATAAGTCACTTTGACTTTTTTCTACATCGATTTTATTATATATCTAGATATATTATTATATTTAGATACGTAGCAAAGTGGATATACTAAAAAAGTCAAAGTGACTTATAATTTTGAACCAAGAGAGTAGATATCCTCCCTCCATCTTGAAATATAAGTGATCCAAGTTTGAGTTAAACTATACTAATTTTGACTGAATTTTAAAAAGAGTAATAATATCTACCACATTAAAGATTAAAGATGTAAAATCTAAAAATACATTTCACACTATACAAATTATGCTAATTTGATGGCGTAAATATTATTATTCTTTTCTATAAACTTAGTCAAACTTAACATAACTTGATTTAAGACAAACTCGGATTCTTGTTCTAATATGAAAGAACCATTTCCTCCATCCCAGTGTACTGTTACGTTTAGGTTTTCCAAACATAAAGGAGAGTGATAAATGGTCTGATATGACTTCATTAAGCTTGTCCAGCCATGCGCGCGTGATCTATGTATGTATAGTAATGTGCATGCTATTTATTTATTGGTCCGCATATGGATATATTTTCATCCATTCACATATTCAATCATGCTTGCAACCGAATATAATTATATTCCATGACAAATTTCATACTCAAAAAATAGTTTTATCGTATAGGACTAATAAAGTAACAAATTACATTTCAAAGAAACAAAATATTGTCATGAAAATATCGGCGGACCTTGTCTCACTGCCTCCGTGTGGCAGGAAGCTACGACCACGACAGTCGAAGAAAACGAGCATGCTGAACCAAAGGAAAAGGAGGAGGAGGTTGCCAAGGAAGACGCTGATCACGGCAAGGAGAAAGAAACGCCGACGACGGAGGAGGCCGCTGAGCTTCCGGCGTCTACTCCGGTGAGCGTCGCCTGACGCACGCACACGGCACACCCCCAATCATCACGCCAAAACGACGGCGTTCTTACGAGTTCCATTTTTTGCTTCCTGGATGTTTTGAGGCATGGACCGCATCCCCATGGCACGACTCTACTGCCGTGTTGTCTTCTTTTTCCTCTCGCCATTTCTTACGAGTAGTATGCTTCTAGCTAGGCTGTTGTTGGTTTGGAGATATGGCCTACTGCTAGTATTATTCGTTTGTTGGTTTGCTGAACATATATGATGGGAACTCGTCATTTCCGACCCAAATTAATTAAATTAAGGTTGCTTAGATTTAAATTGCAATACCACGTCCATGTCCCGCTGAAACTTGTAATTTTGCGGCCCTTTCTTCAAAGGACACGTACGAGCACATCGCGGCAGATGATCGCGCGACCGTGCGCCCGTGTAGCGTTAGTCCAGCCACCCCGTCCCAAAATAAATATACATCTCATACCTTAAAGAGTCAAACAAATTTAAGTTTTTTACCGGATTTAAATAAAAAAATACTAACCTTTATAATACCAAATAATCATCACTAGCTTAATCACATTATATGTTTTCATAGTAATTAATATTAATATTATTTTCTATAAATTTAATTAAACTTGATATTGCTGGACTTCTCGAAATATGAGATATGCACTCATTTTGAGACGGAAGGAATAATTCTATACGGCGTAAACGAAGCTCCAACAAACATCATCAGCGCCATCTGGAAACCTAACCTAATCGATAGCGGCATATTTAAGTCAGCCGGTTAAGAGGAGCATTCGACGAGTGTAACGCTATCATCGTCACATTGTGACACAGCGACACTTCATGATTTATATTATACTAGGTTTGTATCCGTACGTTGCTACGGGACAACTAAATTTTTATACTAAAAACACACGGATCGCACGATAAAATAACAATACTATAAAATTAAATATCGACATTAAAGTGTCATTTAATCCAAAAAGCAAAGTTCGTGAAATTAACACAATCACGGAGAGCACGACGTCGCAGGCTTACAAACTCTACTGTATATATCTTTCAGTGATGCGGCTAAGATAATGTTTTATATCGGCAGGAAGATATCTCCGATATCTATTTCTTTCGTGCGCCAATAAATCCACGAATAAGTTCTGTCGCATCTCCATACCATCATGTACATAGGTTCGAGTATATATATGTAAATATTAGTGCATGTCACATGGGTAATACTGCGTGTCTTCAAAAATCTCACACAAAACCTTAAACACAAAGTATGTTATACTCACCGTATAAATATGTATGGCTTTAGGTCTATTCCACGAAGACATATAATGTAGAATAAGGTATCCACTTGAGTATCTGTGGCAAAATTCACCATCAGAAATATATAAAAATAGTTAAATTATAGGCATTATTATTGCAAGCGACGGTGACTCTAAGTTAGTTACACATCTATGTCATCTGCAATGTTTTTTTCACGGGTGAATTTCCATTTGAAGATATCCTCATTCTATCCAGGAATATGTGCATTCACTGCGTCCATGTACTGCATGTTAAATCTAAGAGTTTAACTGGCATATATCAGCGTTGGTGTGTCTTTAGCAATCATGATAAGCGTCTTTTTTTTCTGGTCGAAAACATAAAGCATATATTTTTCAATGCGGAGCCATGGCAGAAGAAACTGCAAACATGGTAATGATTAGAATAATAAATAGGAAAAAAGTAATAAAAGCAGGAGCAAGCGACTTACGTATCTGCACTGTGGTAAGTTGTATTCTATATTCTCACATACACCAATCGTAGCGGCCATTTCTTTTGCACTGTATTTTTTACGGTATTCTAGGCTTTTTGTTAAAGCACACATTGTCTAGAAGAGAAGAATATCGAGAGTCAGGATTAGTATAACTTGGCCTATTTTATATAATTAGAAGAATAAAAAAAGACAATATAATATAATACGATAATAATTATAAAAATGTGCTTGCACAAAAGCTTAGGTCCATGTGATGCTTCGTAATACTATTGTATTGTTTAAGTGTTCTGTACTCTCGAGCTGCCTGAAAGCGGACACATAAGTTGAAACAGTTCTCGGATATGTCTCGGTCGTTCATTAACAACTCTTGTAGGTTCTTGACACTAAACAAAATCATGGAGGGATGAAAACCTTTATATCATGAAATAACACTTTAATCAATGCACGCTAGGATGGTGTCTAAGCACAATTGTAATAAACAAACACAGGCACGATTCACCAGAATCTCAGGCAATGGATACAAAAGTGTACCTGTTTCATGAACAATACTGATATCTTCCTCGATGTCAATGTCATCCACGTCACCGGTGCCACTAATGCTGCTTAAAGGTACCGGACCGTCTACAAATATAACCATACAATATAAATTGAACCATACAAACAGCAAACTATGTCACCTACAGTCGCCGCACCAATAAATATTTTTATTAGCAGACCAAGTAACATGATAATTGTTGCAAGCTATTACTGTAGGTTGAGTGCCTATGGAGCCGGTCACTATTTTCGTCCATTTCATTTGTTATATTCCCATCTACAAGTTTAAACATAGTAAATTGTTATTAATCCATACAATACAAATTGAACCATGCAATAAGCATGCTATGTCACCACGATAATTGCAGTCGCCGCACCAATAAATACTTTTATTAGCAGAATAAGTAACCTGATAATTGTTCGGCGTCATTACTGTAGGTTGAGTGCATATGGAGCCAGCCACTATTTTCATCTGTTTGATTTGTTGTATTACCATCTGCAAGTTTAAATATAGTATAAATTGTTATTAATTATAACATGTATGGCAATTAAAGTGACACTCAGCAATACCATCTTACTTGTTGAATGGGCAATCATATTGTTATCAAGATCAATAAGACCTTAGTTATTCATCTTATACCTCTCACGGTGTTTCTTGTTTCTTTCACTTCTCTTTTTATCCGACATTGTTGCATACCGTTCTCTCTCCCTCTGCCTCTTCTGCTCATTAGGATCCCCATTCAGTGGCAGCAACCCAGTCGGGTATGATTGCCTTCAATAAATTAAGGTGAGGAGTTGCAAACATATGAACATAGAATATGTAGAGATGTTGTAAAAGTTTATATACCTCCATGTGTTGTATTTGTAAGGTCCCCTAAAAGCACCCGATCACCGGTTGGCTTTGGCGTGTCCATCAACACTACGTGTAAAAAGCTATCCCACTATTATTAAACTGCACTAAATTAAAAGAGGTGGACAAATCAGCACATGGAAATCAATAGTGCGTGCAAATAAAAAAAATACCTTTTCAGTTGAGGTGGATTTCAAGGAAAATTGGGCTCCTGAGCCCCAGGCCGGTATACTGCTTATCCTATGAATCTGCAATTACATGATATGCTTATTAGCTTCAATGGATGGATCCAGATGAAGTTTATTCAGGAATTCAGTGCAGGTGCAAACGTATGACAAAGAAGCCATAACACATGCCTACCAAGCAGAGATAGTGGACTTACAGCTGAACGTATTACAGAGAACCAAGGAACAAAGATATGGATCGAATTTAGAAACATATTAATCAGCCAGATCTATTATTATGAGACTATTGAAAAACAATCTTATGGGCCTTTAATTGATAGGCAGTGTACATGTTTGATAACTCGATAAGAGGAGCTAGTTTTTTTACTGCTAGGAAATCGCTAGCAATCTGACTCTGATAAGAGCTAAGCTATCTTGCAAAGTCCCACTTAAAATAGATAGCTAGGATTTATCCACTAATTATGTCTGAGAGATCTTTATCCATTGCATGCAAAGCCTTTTAACCTACAGTAGGGCAAAGCATGTATATCATGCAATTTAGCCAAAAAAAAATGTAACATATGCAACCTGGTCAAATGCTTAGCAATGTCAATCCTGAATCAGTAATGCCATGTTCATTCCTTAAGTAGCACTATCTTTGACTGTAATGAAATGCTCCTTAAGCAACACTATCTTTAAACTTTGAAGCAATGGTGTCCAACCATTTCTTTTGCAACAGAAGAGCAGTTATCTCTGATTATTGAAATTTGAAAAGTCCAGATGTAATTGAGTTAACTCTAGAATGTAATATGCTCCCAATTCCAGAACCATAATCTGCAACAACGTAATCAAATCAACTTACTATGAACACATGTTCAAAACAAATGTTTGACAAATGCTATCAGGTGGATTGCTTATATTAATTCAAAAGCAGATAGAAAACATGCAGTCTCCATGAAACCTGAAAATAATCTTACATTCAGTTTCACATATATATAGTAGAGCCTTCGCCTACCTCGTTGCACTCATTATCATCTGGAGGCAGTCTCGTTATTGCGGCAATTCTTTCACCTGCCAAGCCTTGACCTCCCCCACACGCCTACACGAACAGAGCCTTATCTGCTGCTATCTCCTTTCCCACGCGGCGATCTCCTGCCTCCTCCTGGGGAGACGGCGGCTGAGAAGGTGCAGGAGGATGAGGACCTGATCGAGATCGCAGGAAAGGATCGGGGTGGCTGGATATCACCCAGTACGTGGACCACGTCCTTGACCTGTCAGCGGACGCCATCGCAACAACAGGGATCGAGATGATGGATATACATAACCTGCAAACTACTCGAGGTGAATGATAAATTGATAATGCATAACCTGATCAATGGATTCCAGTCACTTAGGATAGAAGGCAGCGCTGGCGATGCCCTAGCGATGATCAACGTCTTGTGGTCAGGGTAGATGAGCCGCACCTTCTCATCCCTCGACTCTGCGGAGGCGGTTCATCGCTGTCCGTGAAGGGAAGATGAGCTGTGTCGTGTAACGTGGTGCCGCGCTGACCATCAGTTTTTGCACATGAAGAAACTTAGAAACAGGAAGATGAAGGACCGAAAACGGCGACCAGAGGAGGATAAATGGGAGCCTTAAATTTCTTTCGACATATTGAGCCGTTGTCCCAAAATCACCGCCAAGCACGCAAAGCAATCACCGTGATGTCCACGACCCAAATGAGTGGGTGGATGTTCCTTAGGAACACAGCGGGACACTACAAAGCAAACCGAGAATGAACCGGACGCAAAATAGCGAAAAACCGCGCTCAGGTCCTCATACCGGACATGTCTGAGGGCTGCACCGGACGTGTCCGGATAACACGCAGAGAACAAGCGAAAACATCCAAATCACAGTTCATACAGGACGTGTCCGGTTTGAACTGGACAGCACAGAGCGACATTAGGAGAAAAATCGAAAACCCTATCAAACGATGTCCAAAAATTATAAAATTTGAAACATAGCTTCTAGACACCTTGAGATAGCTCTCCACCAAATTTCAGCTTCAAACTCGAAAGTGACTTACCGGACATGTCTGGTATGTACGAGCAGATTTCAGTAAAATTCGATTTGAAGCTCGAAACTCGACCAAATCAACTCAGATTGACTTGAAACTTTGTAGGGATGTTCTTGGGAGTGTTGAGAAGATACCTTCAGAGCATCAACACCCAAAACCCAACAAATCTCAAGCAATCTCAAAATCCATCGAGAAGGGTGGGGTTTTCTCAAAATTTCTCAAAAGAATGGATTTTCGTGCTCGAGTTGAATCTGCCCAAACCACTTGGTGGGAATGATTCTCAGGTGTCTTTACACGTTTTGATCCAACTCAAAAGCCCCCAAAAGCTCGGACTCAAGCAAATCATCAAAAACAAGAGAAGGGGGATATCGGGAGAGGAAGAACACCAAAACCAAATCAAAACGAAATTGACTCAGATCTTGAAATCCGGAGGACAAGAGGAGGTTAAGACCTACATTCCCACTTAGATCAGGTCTACAAGATTTGGTTTACACATGTGAATGATTTGGCTAAATTATTTGCGGATCACTACAGTAGTCTAGAGGCAGAGAACCCTAACAAGGATGAAAGAAAATGAATGACTGGAGAGATAGAGCTGGTTGGATCAGCCCTCCCCTTATTCATAGGGCAATTACACATGACCAACTTGTCCCTAAATATTTTGAGCCGAACCACTTAACCCCGGGGGCGTTATGGTCTAACTCGAGATCTGTTGATCGGACGACCACGCTTTCTTCACAGATTTGCTTCGCCTCGACGCAACCTTTGTGATTCCGCCACGTGCCGCCCCATTCCTTCTCGGAACCTCCGTCCGGGTTTTGAGGCCCAAACTCGAAAACCGTCCACCGGTGGTTTTGCAGCCCAAACCACCAAACCCGCTCGCGAGTAGCGTACTCCATAGGCGTCCCCCGCACCTCGACACGTGTCAACGCCGTCCTCGACCGCCCGGCCGCCATGTCTTCCACAGCCTCCGCTCAACTTGCATGTCCGTCGTCTTGGCTTGGTCAACACGGTCACTCCTCCATGTACACTTGCACTTGTCGATGTCCCCAGGTGTCAGCCACCGCGGCTAGTCGTCCGGCTTCTCCGGTCCCTCAGTCCAAGCCTCCGGCGTCTGTCCTTCACCGCTCCTAGTCCCTCGGCACGAACCCGCTTGACATTCACCTTCGCTATCGACCACCGCCTCCGAGCTCCACACCTGCGCACCACAAGCGAAGAGACATGTTGCACAACACACTCACATCATGGTTAGTTCATAAACTCAATCCGAAGCGCCAGCTCGTTGACAGTCACTCATCACAAACTTGAACCACAAGGGTACATTTCAACCTTGTGTTCGTAGAAGAGATTGATGATCAAACTCGAAATCAGAGGCGAGAAAGGAAGGAGACGATAGTGTCGCCGTGGTCGACAAGACATAGGGCGAGCAAATAAAGTAGGTCGATTGATTGATTCTTGTTTCCATGTTGCTTGACGTCGTTTTTTAGTGAAAATCGGAGGGAGCTGATTGCGAGCGTCGAGATCGTGACAATTGAACGTATTACAGAGAACCGCGTGATCGCAGGCCGTGTGGGGAGAAAAAAATCGGAGTCAACGCCGCGAAAACCGGAGAGGGTGGGAGAGCCGCGTGACGCACGCGTGTGGGAAAGAAAAATCGGAGGCGGTGTTGACACATGGGCGGCAGATCGACGTGCCGACGTTTTTGTCGCACGAAGAGGTTGTCCACCACCTTTTAGTCTTTTTAGTTTTATAGAGATTATAGAGATTAGAGATATCTTTTGTTTTTCTCTAGAAGATGAATACAATAGCGCACGGTTGCTTCGTCTTTTCCGGCGGGAGCCAAATTAGATGTTGTTTTCTGTTTTGAAGTGCAAGATAGTGAAGATACCAATAGCAGTAAGAGTTTGTAGTTTCTTAGTGAAGAATGTGAATTAGATCTGTCACTCAACTAACCGACCCTTTGTCATGCATTTCTGGTTGACTCAAACACTACTCCACGCAAACGCGTTCGCACTTCCGTATCTATCCGAAGAACTGATACAGTCTACTCCGGCAGCACAAGGAGAGTACTACACGCAAATCGCAGGGATAAAAGGGACAACAATGGCACGCAGCCACAGCCACGCAGGATCTAAACGCGTCGTCATCTCTAGATACTTGGTGCGTCATACACTACATTTTACTACGCTTCTTAAACCCCACTGCCGCCCGACCTGTCAACGGCGTCGCTCGGTGCAGCCAGGCAGAACCTGCCCGTCTGCTAGCGGGGCCCGCCCCACACGCAGATGCTAGCGGACAGACCGCCCCGGCTCGCCAAGTCGCCAACGCCAAAGGGACGGACAACAGCCTTTGTTTCCTCGGCTCGGCCACCTCGGATGCCGACCTGTACCGGCCGCGGCTTCTCGACCTCTCGTTGTCACGCTGCGATAGGTCCCCGTGCACCGTCAGGTAGGTACGGCGAGTAATTCACGTCGGCGATGCCAGCTTAGCTACCAAATTTCATGCGGTGGTTCGGTTGAGGAATTGGATCCGATCCGGGTAACAGTTAATTACGACTTCCGTGCAACAGTCTGTGCTCATCTCGCCTTTTAATGGCGGCTGTTAATGGAAAAAGGGAAACTTTTCGGTTACGGCTGTTAATGAGTTTGTGCCTGTGAGCGCCGGTGCACGGCGTCGGGGCCGGAAGGGCGCGCGCGTCTTTTCACACCCGCGCCGCTCGTCTGCACGCCGGGCGCCGGCCGACCTCGTCCGCGCAGGCGTAGCGGGGCAGACTCGTCAGCGCCGTGCATTTATTTTTACGCCACCGGCAGAAAGGGTTGGCGGCGGCATCGGTGACGAATCAAGCTGCACCCACACACTGACACGGGAACGGGAGAGAACAAAGTTAACGTTTTTTCTTGTCAATCTGTGGGAGCAAATAAGCTGAAGTACGGCTTATAAGTCGAAGCGAACAGTGCGAGGATACTTGAGCATCAGCACGGTGAAAAAGTAGAGATACTTTGACTGACAGTAAGCTGCGAGTATTACCTCGCGAGAAAATACGACCTGCGCTGCGCTCCGGCTCTATCCGGTGTCCGTCTCCATCTTTTTCCCAGTCTCCCAGGCTTCCCAGCGGCAAGCAGTCGAGCTCAACCACGTGTTCATTCATATACTCGAGATCCAAAACTCCAAACAGTACGAAAGAAAAACGATCCTCTTCTTTAAGTTTGGATGAACTAGAGTTGCTTGTTAGTCGTGACAAAAAATATTACTTCCTCTGTCCCAAGTGAATACACTATTAATCACTAGTACAGAAAAGCCCTATAGAAGCGGTTTGTAACCTATTTTTACAGGCGTTTTCTAGCTCCGCCAGTGGGAGAGGCCAGTGAAAATGAATCTCTTCACTGCCGGTTAATTGAGATCCACCAGTGTAAATATATTTACACTGGCGGTTCTCTTGTAAATCTATTTACACTGGCAGTTTATTTAAGTGAACCGCCAGTGAAGATCTATTTACACTGGCGGATCTCAAAAAAGAACCGTCAGTGAAGATATTTCCCACCAGTTTTCTAAATTTGTACTAAACCCTACATGATATATTGAAATTACTAAACTCTTTTGGATAATGATCAACTGTAGCAATGTGCAATTTAATTATATCATACATGTATTTACATCAAAGTTTTCTGCTCATAATCATTAAGTTCCATTGAAATATATACGTCACATGAAATTTAATTATATCATACATGTATATACATTAAAGTTTTCTGCTCCTAATAAATCATTAAGTTCCATGGAAGCTCTAATAATCATCTCGATTTAGTTGTAGCCTCTCAATTTCTGTAAGCACTCTAAACTCTGGCCTTGCTAAGACGCTGGTAGCATCGTGATATTTCCCGCTGCATGGAATAATTTCTTTCATGATGAATGAGCACAAGTCCGCGCATATGTTGTATAAAGAAGCAGTGGTGACGTTGTTCGTCTTGCTTACTTTATATACCTGGAAAGGAAGTTTATAAACATTATATATTTACACTTGACCATATATTTACAACTTTAATGACATAACTTCTTAAATGACTATTATTACTTACCTCATCAGTGTTCTTGATGTATTGTCCGTTCTCTCTCATAAACTCGCACACGTAGTAGCCACAGTGGACCGATCCGGGTGGTTGCTTGTGGCACTATATACCAGGAAAGTGGTTATGTAGTTGCAACATCGTCCTCCGTACTATACATGTATGATATCTATTCATAAATTTACATACCGGCCATTTGTGATATACGGCCAATGGCTCCCCTTTTCGCGTCAAGTCGTATGGTCCACCTTTAATCTTATAATACCTATATGCCCTATGATCTCGAATAAAATCACCAAGTCATTCTCAAACTCTAATCGATAAAAGTATGCATGCATATGTCGGCTTACCGCTCTAAGTAGGTCAAGAATGGTTGATAAGTTTCGGGATCGTAATCTGCGGAGTCTAGAACCAGCACCTTTCCCTCCCTGGGATAAATCAGTAAACAGATCCAATGGTCCCTGCACGAATCAAATTTGTGATGCATGTGTGTTTAGACAATAATTTTGTTAATTGAAATTATTAATTTGAAGTATGTAAACTCACACTTACCTAAAGTTGTATGCATTTCCTGTTTTTAAACTGAAGGAGTGCGTGTCCTATGTAGACGGTGTATTCGGCCTCAAATGTCTTTTTCATTTCAGCAATAATCGTCTCAGCTTCTTCCGGTGTCTTGTCCTTTAATTTTTCTTCGTCCTTTCCGACTGTGAATGTGTGCTGCTGCTCGCATATTCTCTGTGGGTTGAGATACCCAACCCTTTCTCTTTCATGAGAAAAAGGATATTCACCGTAACGCCTCTCCTGCTCATCATGTTGCATTCTGCAACAAGCACGTGCATGTCAGAGATTGAAACTTGATACAACACAATAATAATAACACATGTTTGTGTAAGTATGAGTGATACTTACAAGCACCACACCGTTATGAGCTGTGTGTCGAGTCTCTTGAGGTTAAACATCAATTGCATGTCCTCGAAGGTAATTATAGACGTGGCTCGGCCACTAACAAAAACATGTGGTGGTATAGAGACGTTGATCGTGTCGATGCCAACAGAAGATGCTCTGAGAGGCGGGGCTCCAGCCGAGGAGACGGCGGGCTCCGACGGGGCGGTCCTAGCGGCGCTCGAACTCGACGATGACGGTGGGGCTCCGAGGCGGGCTCCGGCCGAGACAGCGGGGCTCGGAAATGGCGCTCCGAGCCGGGCTACGGACGAGGGGTGGCGCGGGACGGCGGCGCGGGCGGGGACAACGGCGGCGTTGGAAATTTGGGCAGCCTGACGGCGTCGGGGAGAAGGAATGCGCGCCACCGGAGTTAGAATTTTCAGGGCAAAATTCGAACGCGCTATATATATAGTAGCATTTCTACAAGCGGTGGTTAATGAAAACCGCCAGTGTAAATCAATTTACACCGGCGGTTCCTTATAACAATCGCCTGTGTAAACTATTTACACTGGCAGTTATCTCCACCAACCGCCTGTGTAAATTGTTTGCACTGGCGGTTGTTATAAGGAACCGCCGGTGTAAATTGATTTACACTGGCGGTTTTCATTAACCACCGCCTATAAAAATGCTATATTTTTTTTAGAAAAATGGTGCTGGATTCAAATTTGCCCTGACCTCATTAGTAATTTCAAATAAAAGATAATTAACCCTAAGATATGATTAATTATATTAATATGCAGGGTCAATGGAAAATCTATCTCTCTTGCTTGGATTTAAGGTTTATCAAGACCCCATCTATGATCTTGGTGGACTAGGGGTCACCCAATCTCAAAGTAAAGTTGCCATTCCCAATATCATGAAAATTCTCTATAAATTCTCATGATTAAATTGATTCCCAAATTACTAGTTGCACATGTTAACTAGAGCTCAAACCCTTGCAATCCCTAGCCTAGCATGTCACCTAAACAACCCTAGAAACCCCTTGCACATGCATGATGAACATGACCCCTAATATAGGCTTGAACCACACAATAACACCATGAACAACAAAACACATAGGTTCTGTCGACACACTGACATAGGTTTAGTGTTTAGGGCTTACATGTGCTTGCCCTTAACTTGAAAAATATATAAAATGAATACCATTCGCTGTATACATGATTGACACGGTTTCTCACATGAAGGAGGGGAAATGTAAACATGTAGAAACAGAGAAGGGTAGCACAGGGTACAAAATATAACTGATAAATGAATTACATGACAAATGACAAATATAATCTAGCCAGCTATTGTTCTTCCTTGTCCATCATGGCGCACCCAGGGCAACGAATTTTGTGGGATGCTTCGCTCAACATTCCTTATCTTCTCTGGAAGATCTGTAAAGAGAGACATCTCGTTGAACTAGTTAAAATCCTCCAGATCAGTTACACCATCAACTCCTATAACTTGTTGCTTTCCAGGGAGAACTACATGCTTTGGCTTGTTGGTACTTTTCTTCTCATTCTTAGAAAGGATCTGTTCAGCATAGAAGACCTGTGTAGCGTGGTTAGCAAGGATCCATGGGTCCTCTTTGTAACCTAATTTACTTAGATCAAGAACTCTAAGCCCATAGTTGTCCACCGTGACATGTTTGTCTTCAACCCATTGACATCGAAACATGGGGATCTGAAATGTACCATAGTCTAGTTCCCATATGTCCTCAATGAAGCCAAAGTATGTAGTAATTTCACCAATTTCATTGTCTATGGCCTCGCATCGAACACCACTGTTTTGTGCCATGCTCTTTTTATCCTTGGAATTGGTACAAAACGTGAAGCCACTAATGTCATAGATTTGCCATGTCATGACCTGGCGTGATGGTCTAGATGCCAACATCTTGATGGTTTGTTCCTCAATTGTTTCCCCATCTGGAATGTTCTGCTCCCTTAGCCATGTGGTGAACCGATGCTTGTGTTCCTTCATTACCCAATCGTCTGTGTGCCCATGATTATGTTCGCGAAGCTCATTCATGTGTTGCTCGATCAAAGGCTCCATTATCGAGAGCTGATGTAGGATGCTGTGATGTGCCTCGAGGACTATTTTGTAATCTGATGGGATGAATGATTTCTGTCCCATCCTCCCACTTCCATGCAGCCTACCCTCATGTCGTGATGGAGGCAAACCTATTGCAATCTGGTCTTTTAAGAAATTATTGCAGAATGGACCTCCGGACTCAATGGCCTCTTCGGTAGAGTACCCCTCTACCATGGACGCCTCAGGATGAGCACGAGTTGATACATAGCCATTCAGTATTGACATGAAACGCTCATACGTCCACATTTCATGCAAATACATGGGACCCAATGCCTCTATTTGTGGCACCAAGTGCACCACAAGGTGTACCATTATATCGAAGAATGATGGGGGCAAACACATCTCAAACTATGACAATGTCTCCACCGCGAATTCCTGAAGAGACGCCAACTCATCGCGGTCAATTACCTTCTGTGAGATCTTGTTGAAAAAGTAGCACAACCGTATGATTGCCATCTTTAAGAACACCGGATTTATAGCCCTGATGGCAATAGGGAGGAAAGTAGTCAGCATGACATGACAATCATGTGAGTTGTAGTTGGTGAGCGTTAGGTCTTTCATTGACACAATACTCCTTATGTTGGAGCAAAATCCAGTTGGGACTTTCAAATTCTTTAACCACACACACGTCGCATGTTTCTCATCTCTGTTCAGGTTGTAGCTTGCTGGCGGGAGGTGGTACTTCCCATTTTCTTGAAGAACAGGGTGAAGTTCTTTTTTTATTCCTAAATTTACCATGTCCAGACGTGAATTGAGTCCTTCCTTTGTTTTGCTCTTTATGTCTAGCAAGGTGCCAATTATGCTTTCAAACACGTTCTTCTAAACGTGCATACCATCGATCGCGTGTCATACGTCTAACTCTTTCCAGTATGGCAAATACTTGAAGAAAACAGACATCTTCTTGATTGTAGCCCCTGGAGTTGGTTTGACATCCTTTCTTGCTTTTCCATCTGTTGTTTGGGCAGTCAAGAAGTCTCGACGCCACGCCTGGCCCTCTCTCTCTCTCTCTCTCTCTCTCTCTCTCTCTCTCTCTCTCTCTCTCTCTCTCTCTCTCTGTATATATATATATATATTATCGGAGTCACCTGTGGAGGTGGTCTTGTCCTCGCCTCGGAGTCGCTGCGCTCGAAGTCAGTGGCCTCCTCGGCCCTCGGCGGTCAGCGCCTCGGACGCCGCTCGAGCCCGACGCTTTGCAGCGGCTAGGGGCAGGGCGCCCAGCCCCCAGCAGGCAGCACCGGAGGTCCGTAGCAGCCCACAGCATGCGTGCGCACCAGGAGCAGCACGCCGACGCACCCAGCCGGCAAAGCGGAGCTGTGGAGTCTATTGTAAATTTTTGGGTTTCGGAGGATCCAACGGGTTTCGGGGATCCGTCGGGTTTGGTTTCGGGGATGGATTTCCACCCGAAAATGGTGTTCGGGGCGGATTCGGGTTTTAAGTTCGGGTTTCGGTTTTAGGTGCACGGAGACTCCACCCGATTCGAATCCGACCCGTTGCCATTCTTACATGGGGATGAAACTCTATTGGCACGATTACCAACTCTCTATGAGTTACAAAATTAAATATTTATGAAACCATAGAATCAAACTTTGCATTGAGAGTGAGTGTTCCATCTAAGTTTCATTTCATTCTATATGACATGACAGTCTTGAAAACAACGCAATGAAAATCTCCACAGATACTGGCCTAAAACATTGCCACAGTGGTGAATCTAGCCCACAGCAAAACAGACAACATTTCTAATCTCGTGTTCCAACTAGTTTCAGCAAGAGTAAGGCTGTCTTGATCATCTTCCAAGGACTGCAACCAAACTATAACCCATCGAACACCAAAGCTTAATCTACCATGCTGCACAGTTAAACCAAGCTACCGATCGTTGAGCGCCCGAGCCCTCAGTATCTTTTTTTTTTATTTTTTTGAGAAAAATCTTTTTTAATTAATATAATACAAAAAGAGGATGGACCATCCAGTCGTAGCATGTCCTGAAACCAACACACGTTAAACAACTGCACTGAGTCGTAATTTTTGATGGCAGCCATATGTCAATCACACAAACAACCAAAAACTCATCGCTGATACCAAAGCTTCCGCCAGCTGCACTGACCGCCCATCCATTTCGTGCTGATCGATCGATCGAGCACACATCATAGCTGCTTATTATACGGGGTCGCCTTCGTCTATTTCACATAGTACTTCTCTGAGCTCCTCCGCCGCAGCATTTCGAACTTTCTAACCTCTTGTTCCTTGTTGTATTGGGCTCATCGATCGCACAGGCAAGCAGGGGCGGAACCGCGGAAGCGATGGGGAACTGCGGGACAAAGCCGAAGACCACCGACGGAGACGACGCACCTCTCCGCCCGTCGAGCCGCAGACGGCGGCGGGGGCGGCCGCGGAGGCGGCGCCGGAAGGGACGAGCCAGGCCGTCGTTGTGGCGCCCACAAAGTGAGGTGCGCGAAATGATCTCAACTCCTGCACGTCTTTTATCGATAACTCAAACAAAGTCTTATCGGTTACTAGCATCCCAATTGATTGGAATACGTCGGATTGCTTTATGTATGGCATGGCCAACTTCCGTGAAAGTCTCGTGCTCTTGATAGCTTGTCCTTCGTTTGCGGCATTCAAATCCGAAGTTTGCGAGGCATTCGGGATCCGGGGTATGAATTTTAAATGGAGCAAAATTCACCGCCGGTATATGAATTTGGCCGGTTGTGTCATCCAGTTTCATGAACTTTTAAAGTAATATTTGTGGGTTTCTAAACTTGGCTAGCGGTGTCATCTAGTTTCTGAACTTTCAATGTGATCACCGTAGGTCCCTAAACATGGCATGCGGTATCATCTCTGTCCAAGTATGGTCTAACATACCCTATAAATTGGCGTGGCACGCTGACTGTACGTCAGACATGGATCCAACATGTGTCAATTAATCAATCATTAGCAAAAAATAAATTAAAATATTAAAATAATTTACGACAATAAATATATTAGGTTTAAACTAAAATAGAAAAATACTAAAATTAATTTAATATTTATGTATCATTAACCGTATTAAAATAATATTAAAATTCCTATAGTATTAACATTTTTCTCTATTAAAGTTACTTCTAATTTTAGTATTATTTTAAAAGTTTTAATAGTACTATTATACAGTAATTTTTCTCTATTATTAATACTATAATACTATACTACTTTTAATAGTAGTATTATAGTGTTAGAACTTTTAGTAATAGTATTATAGTATTAAAATTTTTAATAATAATGTTATAGTATTAATAAAAAGAGAAAAGTTACTTCTATAATACTACTATTAAAACTTAAAATAATACTAAAATTATAAGTAACTTTTAATAGAGAAAACTTTAATACTATAGGTAACTTTTAGTATTATACATTTGGACAGAGATGACACTGCTTGTCAAGTTTAGGGACCTGCGGTGATCACTTTGAAAGTTCAGGGACCGGAATAACATCGTCGGCCAAATTTAGGGACCTGCGGTGATCACCATAAAAGTTTAGGGACATGTATGATATCGTTTGCCAAGTTTAAGAATCCACGGATGTCACTTCAGAAATTCAGAGACATAGATGACACCGGTCAGGACCGGCGGTGAATTTTTCTCATTTAAATGAAACGAACGGAACAAGGATAGGTTTTATTTGGGCCAGGTGTCTCTGCCTCCTCAACCTGGGCCCCTTGCATTTCAGCCTTTTCTGTAAGAGCTGGCCCATAGTATCTACAATTTTACGGAGGTCATTGTGCTGTGATGGTCCTAGTTCTCATGTACCGATGTACGTGGGCCGTGATTCGTCGTTTGTTAATTTGCTTGATGAATTCAAAGAGACATAAAGAGTGTTCGGCTGCCATTGTAAGCCGGCTTATAAGTTATGATACAGTATTTTTCTGTCTCAACAAATTAGCCATACAAATAAGGACAAACAACTTTACGAGCAGCCGAACATAGCAATAGTCAGTTAGTCACCGGCTTGTTCATTTGTTCACCAAATTAAACCTTGCACGTACTGACCACACCAAGTGCAAGTATGACCCTCACTATCTCATACATATGATCTTTGTTTCAAAATACGTCTCTTTTGATATTTTTAGATTTTTGTTATTTGATATAAAATTTTTGGTTCAATATAGACGGTTAGATCACTATAAAATCCAATAGTGCATATTATTTTTAGATTAATCTCGATATTTCTAGGCCATATTCGTGAACCCACAGCTCCTTTTAATGCTACTATATTGATATATATACTCCCTCGATCATGAAATATAAGGGACCTAAGTTTGAGCCAAACTATACTAACTTCGACTATTTTTTTTAAAGGGTACTAATATCTATCACATTAAATATGTAAACTATGAATATATATATATATATATATATATATATATATATATATATATATCACATTAAATATGTAAACTATTAAATATGTAAATATTATTATTCTTTTTTATAAATTTGGTAAAACTTAACACAACTTAACTTAAGACAAACTCAAATCCTTGTATTTTAGTATTGAGCGAGCAACGCATACGTACTAATATGAAAGAACCATTTCCTCCATCCGAATACACAGTTACGTTCAGGTTTTCCAAACATAAAGGAGAGTGATAAATGGTCTGATATGACTTCATTAAGCTTGTCAAGCCATGCGCGCGTGATCTATTGTATGTATGGTAATGTGCATGCTATTTATTTATTGGTCCGCATATGGATATTTTCATCCATTCACATATTCAATCATGCTTGAAAGTTGAAACCGAATATAATTACATTCCTGGACAAATTTTAAACTCAAAAAATAGTTTTATCGTAGGACCAATAAAGTACGTAACAAATAACATTTCAGAAAAAAAATATTGTCATGAAAATATCGGCGAGCCTGGTCTCACACTCCCTCCGGAACTAAATATTGTCACGAAAAAAAAGGTCCCCTACAGCAAAAGCATGCCATAGTAGCCGTTGGGCAGAGACCTTTAGTCTCGATTGGAGCTACAAATCGGGACTAAAGGTCTGTCTACTCTCGAGCGCGAAAAATACTGAGATTAAAGTCAAATTTTAAGATAGGATCAAAGGTCGTTTCTCTACTTGTGTCAGTGTGGCAGGAAGCTACGAGCCTACGACGACCACGACAGTCGAAGAAAAAGAGCATGCTGAACCAAATGAAAAGGAGGAGGAGGTTGCCAAGGAAGACGCTGATCACGGCAAGGAGAAGGAAACGCCGCCGACGACGACGGAGGAGGCCGCTGGGCTTCCGGCGTCTACTCCGGTGAGCGTCGCCTGACGCACACCCAAATTGCCACGCCAAAACTCCGGCGTTCTTACGAGTTCCATTTTTTGCTTCCTGAAATGTTTTGAGGCATGCATGGCACGACCATGCTGCTGCATATGTTATCTTCCTTTTCCCTCTCGCCATGCATTTCCAGCTCCGTTGTGGTATGCTTCTAGGCTTTCGCTGGTTATGAGATCTGAACAACCACTAGTATATTCGTTTGTTGGTTTGCTGAACATATATGAATATGATGGGAACTCGTCATTTCCGACCCAAACTGATTAATTAATTAAATTAAGGTTGCTTAGATTTAGGCCATGTTTGGTTCCATGCTCCTAAAACTATTAGGAGCTAAAAGTTTTAAGAGCTTTCAGGAGGTTGCCAAAACCTTCTAAAAAAGTATTTGGTTCCACCTTCTAAAACTGACTAAAAGTAATAAATGCACTAGCAAAAAGACCATGCAGCCCTCCTCCATACCCCTGCTCCTTCTCTGCCCCCGTCGTGGCCCTCGCTCTCCTCCTCCTCGCCGTCTCCGCGGAGGTGGCCATCTCGACGGACGGGAGCGTGAGCAGCTCCACCACGCGCCGCGCCCGTCGAGCCCCCGCTCCGCGAGCTCCACCACGCGTTTCACGACGCCGAGGGCTACGTCTGCCCGTGCCCAGACCCATGCGGCGATGGCAGCTGGTGGGCACGCGCCGCAGCGGTGGCGCATGGCACCGAGTGCGTGGAGCAGCACCTCCACGACATCCTCTGGTGCATTGTCATCGCCTGCGGAGCCGTCGAGGCCGCCGCGGAGATCGGGGACGCCGACGCCGAGGTCTGGATGCTCTCATCGGGAAGAAGAGAAGTAGGGATGGCGATGGCCATAATGGCGCCGGCAAGAGATGCCGGGTTGACGAGGACAGGGCCCGGTACGCGTGGGTGGGAGAGAGAGAGAGGGGGAGGGGGCAGGACAATAAAGGAGGGGTAGTTGGGTTTATGAGGGACTTTAGGAGCTTTTAGGACGGGTGGAGCTCCTAAAGTTTCTAGCCTCTCTTAAAGTTTTTAGGAGAAGATGTTTGATTCTTTAGGCAAATTCTATTTAGATTTTAGCTCCTAAAACTTTTAGAATGAGTAACTAAGCAGGGCCTTAGATTGCAGTACCACGTCCACGTCCGCGTCCACGTCCAGCTGAAACTTCTATTTTTGCGGCCCTTTCTTCAAAGGACACGCACTCCTGCCACCTCGTGCACATCGTTTCACTCAACCAACGAACCGACCCTTTGTCATGCATTTGTGGTTGACTCGAACACTACTCTACCACGCAACGCGTTCGCACTTCCGTATCCATCCGAAGAACTGATACAATCCACTCCGGCAGCACAAGGAGAGTACTACACGCAAATCGCAGGGAAATGGACAACAATGGCACACAGGATCTAAACACGTCGTGATCTAGATAATATACTTGGTGCGTCATACACTAGTACGTTTTACTAGTAGCACCAGTACGCTTCTTAAACCCACTGCCGACCGACCGACCGACCTGTCCTGGTTTGTTCCAAGCGCAAGAAAAAACGCAGCACGGGCACACGGCGCCGCTCCAGCCAGGCAGAAGCAGAACCTGCCCGTCTGCCAACGCCAAAAGGACAACAGCCTTCGGCCACCTCGGATGCCGCCCTGTACCGGCCGCGGCTTCTGGACTTCTCGTTGTCACGCTGCGACAGGTCCCCGTGCACCGTCACCGTACGGCGAGTACTTCACATCCAACTGCTTCGGCGATGCCAGCTTATAGCTACCAAATTTCATGCGGTGGTTCGGTTCGGTTCGGTTGAGGAAATGAGGAGTTGGATCCGATCCAAGCTTTGTTGCCAGCTCCGCGGCCCGCGCTAATCCGAGTAACAATTAAGTGCAACTTTAATTACGACTTCCGTGCAACACTCTGCTCTCATCTCGCCTTTTAATGGCAGCTGTTATTAATGGAAAAAAAGGGAAACTTTTGGGTTACGGCTGTTAATGAGTTTGTGCGTGTGAGCGCCGAGCACGACGGCGTGCACGGCGTCGGGGCCGGGCGCGCGCGCGTCTTTTCGCACCCGCGTCGCTGGCCGCTCGTCTGCAGTCTGCAAGCCGGGCGCCGGCCGAACTCGTCCGCGCAGCGGGGCGGAGGCAGACTCGTCAGCGCCGTGCATTTAGGTGGTGTCCAGAAGGCCGTAAAGTTTGGGGGCGTAAGTGGTGTTGATACTAATAAAAAAAAAATTACAAAACCCGTCGATAAGTCGTAAGACAAATTTATTAAACATAATTAATTTATTATTAGCATATGTGTTGCTGTAGCACTTTATTATCAAATCATAAACTAATTAGATTTAAAAGATTTTTTATTTTTTCTCGTAAAGTAATCGTAATCTATGAAATTATTTATTTTTTAGTCTATATTTAATATTTTATGTATATGTCTAAATATTTAATGAGATATGGTGTAAAATTTGACAACATATCAGATGCAAACCAATCAACTTGTACAAACTTAGAAACTAGGTGGGAGCTTAAGCGCAAAAAAAATCATACCTTTCACCTCATCTATTGAATCAGCATCTATTAGTCTTGATTAGTAGTTTCTAAATTTATACAAGTTAGTGGTTTATACCAGATACGTCGCCGTAAAATTTTGACGGAGTAACTAAACCAGGCTTATTTTTACGCCAACGGCAGAAAGGGTTGGCGGCGGCATCGATGACGAATCAAAAGCTTTAGCCGAAAGCACCCACACACTGACACGGGAACGGGAGTTTGTAACGTTTTTTTTACTACTACTATAGCAGTACACAACATCAAAGACGTTAACCTGCGTTGATCTCTAGCCTCGCGCCACGGTGAAACCGTAGTAAAACCTGCGAGGATTACTTGCGCCATCAGCATGGTGAAAAAGTAGAGATACTTTGACTGACAGTAACCTGCGAGGATTACCTCGCGAGGAAATATGACCTGCGCTCCGGCTCTGTCCGGTGTCCCGTGTCCGTCTCCATCTTTTTCCCAGCCCCCAGGCTTTCCCAGCGGCAAGCAGTCGAAGCTCAGCCACGTCAAATACTTAGAGATCCAAAACACCGAATACTAGTACAAAAGGAAAACAATCCTTTTTAGTCACGACAAAAACTCCAAATACTAGTACGAACAGAGCTGCTTGTTAGTCACGACAAAAAATTACTTCCTCCGTTCGAAGTAAATACACTATTTTGTCCCGTTCACTTGAGCTTATTTAGCACTACTTTTCAGTTATAAAACAGTATTTTTCTCTCATAGCATTTTAGCATAAACCAAATTTCAACGTAAGCGAACAGGGTATATTGGTTGAGAAAATTAAGGTTACTAGAGAAACTACTACTATTGAACCATATATGAGCACCTTCGTCTCTGATACACACCGTATGTCTATAAGCACTTTTGAATAATTGAGTTCAATCAATAGATCTTAAGACCGAAAAAATCACTAAAGACGTCTCGATATTGACGAGCACGTCGTTTACTACTGAAAGAAAACACCATCATATTCTGAAAAAAATTTAGAATAACACAAGTGTTGGGTATCGTTATTAGGGATACCCAAAGTAAGGAGGTTAGCGCCCACGCTGACTCCCTCGGATGGCTCGAGACGTATTAAAAGGTCTTGAGCGACCCCAAGGCCGCGGGCTCCGAATCACCCAAGGTCGCAGGTTCCGTCTCGCCCGACCCCAAGGCCGCGAGCTCCGTCTCGCCTGACCCCGAAGACACAGGCTCCGTCTCACCCAAGGTCGCGGGTTCCGTCTCGCCCGACCCGTCGGGTGCGGGCTCTGTCTCGCCCGACCCCAAGGACGCGGGTCCCGTCTCATTCGACGGGGACCCATACCGCCGCCAACCACTCTAGGTCCAAACGTATAGGCCTGGATCAAAACTCTGACACCAGAAAAGAGGCTAGCACGCCTCGATGTAACTAGTGGCCATGATGGGCCATACCTGGCGATTCACATCAAGAACAGTGTCGGGCATACCGGTACTGTTCTGCCTAATCCTTGTACAGACGCTGACAGGCGTGTCAGTTCACCACGATGTCCGCCGGGACGGAGTGGAACGCCATGACCAGCAGATGACGCATGCGCATGGCGCTAGTGATGAGCAGGGCCACGACGTGGAGCCGTCCTTGTTGACATCTACAGGATCGATGGGACCCGCATGAAGGAGAAAAGGACCCGACAATCCTGGAAGCCTTCTTCTCTCTCTTGTTCTTCTCCTTTTCCTCCGCTGTAATCTGCGCTTTCCCTTCGCCTTTAAAAGGGGAAGCAGGGCGCCCCATGAAAGGGGGCTGGACCACAAGATAAAATACATAAGAGCACGACACGAGCACACGGCTGAGCGACAATCGAGCTCTCAGCACTAGTTCACTTCTTCCACTAGAGACTTGGGATCATTTCCCTCTCTCACCTGTTTATAACCCATACTGCAAACCAGGTGCCGGTAACACAAGCAGCCATGAACTAGACATAGGGAGGTTCCGCCCGAGCCAGTATAAACTCTTATGTCCTCTGAGCACACTATCCGAGCCAGACGGGCAAATACAAATTTACTCGTCGGTGGTCCAAAAACACCGACAGTTGGCGCACCACGTAGGGGCTTTTTACGTGTCTTGACGTCCACATCAGGCCTCGGATGGCTAGTCGTGGCGTCAGCTGGGTCCTGGGCACGCACGTGCACTTCGGGAACCTGGACTTGATCATTACGATGGAGGGAGAGTTGGCGTAGGTTTCCGCCGCCGTCCAACCTCTCCACTCCACCGGCCTCGACGCGATCATCGAGGCACTTGAGGAGCTGCAGTTGCACACACTGGAGGCCCGCGCCCCCAGGTGCGACCAGCTTCTCGGCTTCGATTACGGGAGGCTAGAGCCCAGGAGCTCGGCGCCTTCCTATGACCCCGACCATCCCGGGAGGTCCTAGGCCGCCTCACCTTCTCGTTCGCCAATGTTATGACATAGCTTGCCGAAGGAGAGCCATTCTCCTCAGAATACCTCATCCAGAGCGCCCCGACAGCGCTCCCGTTCGGTCTACGCAACGCCGTAGAGATCGTTGGCCAACTTGTGGCGCAACGCACGCCCCCCATCCCCTACGAACGATGGGTTTTGTGGGGATGACCGAATACGTCACGGAATCTTTTCACAACCTTCTCGCAGGAGAATCAGAGTCACTCTCCGACTCTGACTCCAGCAGGGGGGCCATCACCCCTCGTGAGAATATTTCATGATGGGTACCTCCGAGGGATACATCGAAAGCATCCATGAGGGAGGGGCTACCCTAACAGACGACCTCGATGATGAGGTCAAGGGGGATGTAGGGGCCCCACCTCGCCTGCGGGTAGAGCAGCTGAGGGCACGACACCAAGAGCTCGAAGAAGCATGACTTCAGGTTGAGCAGGAATACGCGGAGCTCGAGCGAGAGATCGAGCACCATAGAGGCGGTGGGTGTGCGTGCACCGTGGCCCGCGATGTGCACTGGAGTATCATCAAAGACGACGAAGCCCTCCCACACTTCACCTGGGCGAGCCAGAACGTCAGAGCCGCGGTGGCCTTGCTCCAGGGGCTTTCGGAGCCTGCAACACCAGAGGATCATCGGGCCCATCATGAGATTCGCACGCTACTCGAGCATACGGCAGCACAGCAGGCCGAAAGCTCACTGTCCCGATGACGCGAGCTCAACGCCAGTCAACGCGTGCCCTCAGAGTGACCCGATAGGGATGTATTAGTCCACCAGGCGTAGCAAGGAGACAGGCCGCGCACCATAGTCCTAGTGCATGAGCGTCTCAGCCTCCACCATGACGCGCGCAACACCCTGGATGCCCGTCGGTGTGCCCGCAGCAATGAGAGGGAGGAGGCTAACCGTGGCTACCACCCTTATCGTGGCGAACGCTATGACAGTGGCAAGGACCGAAGCCTGAGCCCTGACTTGCCGGGGCCTCAGGTCTTTAGCCAACACATCCTCAACGCCATCTTCCCACCACAGTACAGGCCGTCGACCAACATCCCAAAATACTCTGGGGAAACAAACCCTAGACTGTGGCTCGAGGATTATCGGCTTGCTTGCTAAGACGGTGGAGCAGATAGTGATAATTTCATAATCCGCAACCTTCCATTGTTTCTGGCCGATTCGGCGTGAGTGTGGTTGGAACACCTTCCGCCCAACCGAATCCAAAGTTGGGCGGACCTAAAAGAGATCTTCGTGAGAAACTTCTAGGGCACATACACGCATCCTAGGAACCCATGGGATCTTAAAAACTACCAATAGAAGTCTAGAGAAACTCTTTGTGGGTACATTCGGTGCTTCTCTCGGTAGTGCAAGGAGCTGCCCAACATCGTCGACGTCGACGTCATAGGAGCTTTCTTGTCTGGGACCACCTGCGAGTCCCTAGTTCACAAGTTGGGATGTAAGGGCCCACGAACCACCAAGGAGCTCCTCGACATCGCCACTAGCCATGCCTCGGGCGAGGTGGCGGTTGAGGCGATTTTCGACCGCCTCAAAGGCAAGGCAAAGTAGGACGAGGACACCGGCGAAGGCGCCTCCAACCATCCCAACAAGAAGAAGAACAAGCGGTGGCCTAAGGGCTCGCTCGTGGCCACCACCGACCGCAAGGGGGTTGGAAGCCCGCTGAGGGTACCCCGGACCACTTCGAGAAGCTGCTCGAATGGCCATGCCCAAACCATGCTTTCACCGTCAAGCACCTATACAAGGATTGCGTCCTCATGAAGCGGTTCTTGTCCGGAGGCTCCAACAAGGGAGAGCATAGGAAGGAGCCCAAGCCAGCTGCAGATGACGCTGAGGGGAAGGATGATGGATTTTTTGATGCTGGATGGCTACCTCGTGATCTTCGAAGGGTCAGCGGCCTACAACTCCAAGCGCCGCCGGAAGCTTGCGCGCCATGTGGTCTATATAGCCAAGCCGGCCATGCCTACCTTTCTTCGATGGTCGGAGTCCTCCATAACCTTTGATCGGACCGACCACCCAGAAAGCATCCCGCAACTGGCAAGATATCCACTCATGGTTGACCCGATCATCGGCACGAAGCGGCTCACCAAGTTGCTGATGGATAGAGGCAGTGGCCTCAACATCATGTACGCTGAAACGCTCAACGCCATAGGCATCGACTGAGCGTGCATCCGGCCAACCAGGGCACCTTTCCATGGCATCGTGCTAGGAAAGCAGGCCATGCCACTTGGGCAGATTGATCCACCCGTCACCTTCGGGGATCTGACCAATTATAGGATGGAGACCCTTACCTTCGAGGTGGTCGGGTTCCATGGAACCTACCATGCCATCTTGGGACATCCATGCTACATGAAGTTCATGGCCATCCCCAACTATACCTATCTAAAGTTGAAGATGTTGGGTCCATGCGGGGTCATCACCATCGGCACCTCCTTCCAGCGCACCTACGAGTGCGAGGTCGAGTGTTGCGAACATGCCACGACAATTGTTGCCTCCAAAGAGCTTGCGGCCATTAGGGAGGAGGTCATCGAAGAAGCGCCTAACCCCAAGCAGTCGACTAGGTCTCTTGAGCCTATAGAGGGCGCCAAGGAGGTCCTCATAGACCCTAGCGGCTTTGAGGGCCAAGTGGTGCGCATTGGCACCACGCTTTCCTCCAAATAGGAAACACGCTCGCTGACTTCCTTCACGCCAATAGAGACATCTTTGTGTGGAGACCCTCGGACATGCCAGGCATTTCGAGAGAAGTCACCGAGCATGCCTTGAAGATCAAGCCAGGCTCCAAGCCAGTGAAGCAGCGCCCGCATCGCTTCGACAAGGAGAAACACAGGGCCATCAGTGAGGAGATTGCAAAGCTTTTGGTGGCTGGGTTCATCAAGGACATATACCACCCCGAGTGGTTAGCCAATCCCATTCTTGTATGAAAAAAGAATAGGAAATGGAGAATACATGTTGACTACACAGGTCTCGACAAAAGCGTTGAAGGGACCGTGACGCCTAAGAGGGGGGGTGAATTAGGCAACTTAAAAATTCTAACTCTAAACTATGGCCTCTTTTTCTAACCCTAGCAAAACCTATGCAATAGATAAACTATCTAGATGTGCAACTATGGTTTTGCTAGTGTGTTTCTATCTCTATCGCAAATATAGTAAAGTAATCAATGTAAATGCGAAAGCTAAAGAGTAAGGTAGAGATATGCAAACTCCCATCGACAACTCCAGTATTTTTACTGAGATATCGAGAAGCGCGCAAGCTTCCCCCTATTCCTCGTTGGAGCCCCTCGCAAGGGCCAAGCTCCCGGTCGGGTGACTCCGTGGATAGCCTCGGGCCTTCCCCATGCGCAAGTGGGTCTCCGACATGCCTCTCGGCAAGCCTCTCCCGGATGCTCCCCGTCGTCTTCACTATCAAGCTTCCAGCCAAAACACCGCGGACCTTGTCCCCTCCGGTACACGGTGGCGGCCACACCACAAATGCGGTTGGTGTGATCTCACAAGACTTCAAGCCCCTCCGATGTACAACAATGGTCCTCACAAGCACCGAGTGGTAAGAGGTATGCAAACCTCACTAAACACTAGGCCTAAACCTAGAGCAAGCGCATAAGCGGTGGTCTAATCAACCTAAGCACTTCGCAAAGCACCTACGCTAATCACCTAATGAATCACTAAGCACTATGCAAGTGGAGATCACTAAAATGGTGTATCAACACCCTTGGTATGTTTCCTCAGCTCCACACTTCTTAAATGGCCGGTTGGGGGTTGTATTTATAAGCCCCACTGAGAAAGTAGCCGTTGGGGTCGAATTCCCGCGAAACTGCTACTGACCGGACGCTGAATCATCCTGACCGGACGCGTCTAGTCGTCCTGACCATTGAGCCGGCAATATACTGATCAGACGCTGGCCAGCGTTCGGTCGCCTGCCACCGGACGCGTCCGGTTGCAGATTTGCCACTCTGGAACCTTAGTGTACTCGATTGGACGCTGTTGTCCTGCATTTGGTCGGTTGTTGCCAGCATCTGCTCCAGTGTCCGGTCGCCTGTCTGCCAAGTCCTCTGTCCAGCGTCCAGTCGCTTATCCAGCGTCCAGTCACCTCAGTGAGCTCGTTTCTCGTGATCTTGCGTACGGCTTGGTTCCAATCTTCGTACTTGGACTTTGCTTGATATCTTGGGTCTTCTCTTGTGCTTCTAAGGCCTTTCTTAAGGTGTTGATCATCGGACCATCACGTCGCCTTCTTCCAAGTCACGTCTTGCACCCTATTGAACTACAAAATAAATACTTGTAAATTCATTAGTCCAATTTGGTTGTGTTGGTCATCAAACACCAAAATCCAAAGTAAATGGGCCAAGGGTCCATTTTCCTTACAATCTCCCCCTTTTTGGTGATTGATGACAACACGACCAAAGCAAGCGAATGATAAGAATTTGGAGATTTAAAAACTACCTACTTGCTAGGATGCAATGCAAAAGGGCAAGGTTATATGATACTAATTGACAGATACCAATTAAAACTTTACTTAAAAGCTTGTCTTGCCCTTGCAAATGTCCCCATGTGATATTATGGATTAAAGCCTAGCTTTCTAAAAAAATTCTCCCATTACTTAGACTGATCCATAATTTACTTTCCTCCCTTTCTCGGACCATTACTACTTGTAACTAAATGCTTGTCTTTGGTAGACTGATCCATAATTCACTTTCCTCCCTTTCTCGGACCATTACTACTTGTAACTAAATGCTTGTCTTTGGTCCTTCAAATTCTCCCCCTTTGGCATCAAACACCCAAAAAGGAATACATTAGTAGCACAAGGAAGGGTCAAACTTTGTGAACCAAAAGAAGGATTTGATTAGCATGGAATAGGTCACAAAACTTGACTATCACATTATATAGACTAAGCTCCCCCTAAATTTATGCATACATATGATAAAAAGCAAAGCATATGCATAATGAGCAATTTATTGCACAAGAGAGGTTAATCTATATAATGCATGGGGAAAGCAAATAAATATCAAGGTGAGATTAACATGGTGATATCGGTTTAGAAATACCACATGCGAAAATCAATTTGATTTCTACCAATTGAAGTATAATGCTTTTCTCCGGGGACTCCATTTTCCTTGCAATGAGACTACTACACACAAGATAAGCTTGAAAAGGTGTTAGTCTCAAAGCATCCAACTTGTAGATTAAGCTCCCCCTAAATTTGTGCACACAAGTGTTGACTACTTGTAAAATTTGTGCATATTGATTTAAGAATCAAAATACCACTTGAAAGATGATATTTGGGAGAGATTATCTACAATTTGGACTTTGGCATATATTAGATAAATAATTGTAAAACAAGCTATGTGCCATGCTCCTAAACAATTTTGAACCATGTAGGTTTGCTCCAAGGGTTGATAATTAAACCGAGCAAGCCTACCATATGATATACCTATTGAATGCATGACAAAAGATTTAAGCATGTAAAAGCAAACATAGGCAAGAAAGATAACTAGATGCTTTAAGAGTATATCAATTGAAAAACAATACTAATTGAAATGAATACTAATTGAAAGTAATGACATCTAGTTACCTAACATGGGAAGGGGAAATTGGGTCCATAGTATTCACTAACCTACTTGGCAATGACTTTATCCATCATGATGCACCCCATGAAATGCACCCAAACTTTGCCAAGTCTCCAAATTCCCCGAAATCCGACGGACTTCTCACTTCCCTTTCAGGATCCAAACCTTCTTGGTGCTCTTCATGTTTGAAATGATTTCCTTTGGCACCCAAAAGCATTTGACCCCATTGTTGGCTTGCTTGTTCACCTTGATGGCCACCACCTTGTCATTTTTCTTCTTCTTCAAGAGATAAGGTGTGGAGGCCTTCTTGTCCACCTTGTTGGTGTAGGTGTTGGAGAGCTTGCTTGTTTGCTTTTTCTCCTTCTTCTTTGCTCCTCCCCCATTCTTCACCTTGCACTCATAGGACTTGTGGCCTTCCTTGTGGCACACGTAACAAACCATGGTTTGTCCTTCATCAAGCTTCTTCACTCCCTTGATGGTGTTATCTTGATGAAGTTGGGTTTGCTTCGCCTTGCCTTTCACTTGAGTCAAGTCCTTGGTGAGGCGAGCTACTTCTTGCTTGAGTTGCTCATTCTCCTTTGTAACCTCTTGTGTGCATGTATCTTCAACAACGTTTTCAACACAAACTTGGTTGCACAAAGATGAGTCTAAACATAAATCATTACAAGAAGTAGAGGCATCCTTTTTAGACATGTTAAAGATAGAACTTTTCTTTTTAGATGCCTTGGTGGGGGTTGTGCTAACGGCTTCAAGATTAGCAACTTTATTAGTTAGCTCATCACAATGTTTGCACATGGTTTCCATTTTAGCAAGCAAACTATTATATGCTTCTTGTGAGCTAGTTAACTTTTCTTTTAATTTTTCATTTTTCTTTAAGAGTTGCTCATCATTGATTGTGCATGCATTTGTTGTTGCACTAGTCTTAAGTTTCTCAATTTTAGTAGATAGTTCAACATTGAGATTAGCAAAGTTCTCATATTGTTCAAGCAAGGTTTTGTATGCTTTTTGTGAACTATGTAGCTTTTCTTTTAAACTTTTGAGCTTCTTGTGTTGACTAGTGCAAGCTTTAGCATAATTAAGATTTTCTTGCACAAGATTATGATAAGAAGGCATATCATCATCACTATCACTCTCACTAGAGGAAGAGCTTTCGTTACCTCGTGCCATAAGGCACACACGAGAAGAGCTTGATGATGAGTGCTTGCGGCCTTGCCTCTTGTGATGGGGTTCTTCTTCACTTGAAGAATCATCCCATGATCTTATTGATGTGAGGGCTTGGTTCTTGCATGCCTTCTTCTTTGTCTTGGGTGTGGGCTTGTTTGGACAAACTTCCACAAAGTGTCCCAACTTGCCGCATCCATAGCATCTTTTCTTTCTTTGCTCGTTTCTTTGATTCGTGAAAACGAGGTCTTGAATTTGGATGGGCGCACCCTTGACATTGAGCCTTACGATCATCTTCTCCACCTTTTTGATAAGTTTGATTGATTCTTCATCAAGGTCGGAGGTGGAGGAGGAAGATTGATCATCATCACTTGATTCTTGTTCATCATCCTCATCATCCTCATCTTCTTCTTCACTTGAGGAGCTTGAGCTTGAGCTTGACTCAACTTTCTTGCCCTTCATCTTTTTCTTCTCGCTACAAGCGAGAGCTTTGCCTTTGCTTGATGAAGAAGCTTCTTCTTGACCCATCTTACGTGACATTTCAAATGCCACTAACTTGCCAACGGCTATGCCTGGGGTCATGTTGCTCAAATCCTCCATGTTGTGAAGGATGGTGACGATGCTTGCATATTTCTTTTGTGGTAGAACGGAGATGATCTTCCTCACGATGTCCACATCATCTAGCTTTAATAATCCGATTGAATGGAGCTCATTGATAATTAGATTCAATCGAGAATACATATCATGAACAAGCTCATCATCATTCATAGCAAAGGAATCATAATTTTGCTTAGCTAGACAATGTTTTTGCTCACGGACATTACTTGTGCCATCATGGAGCCCTTGGAGTTTTAACCAAATTTCATGTGTCGTATTTAAGGTGAACACTTGGTTAAACACATCCATGCTAAATGATTCAAACAAGCAATTCTTAGCTCTAGCATTAAAATGCATTTCTTTTTCATCACTCTTTGTGGGCTTTTTGGGATTCTTAATGGGTTTTATCCCGTCATGAGTGACTCTCCATATACCTAAATCAACCGCCTCAAGGTGGCAAGCCATTCTAGCTTTATAGTAGAGGAAGTTAGTGCCATCAAATTATGGAGGCCTAGCGATATCCATCCCAACCACTCTACAATAGCGTCGGCTCAACGACAGTTAAGCCAAAGGTCCAAATATGAGCCAACCGGCTCTGATACCAATTGAAGGGACCATGACGCCTAAGAGGGGGGGGGGGTGAATTAGGCAACTTAAAAATTCTAACTCTAAACTATGGCCTCTTTTTCTAACCCTAGCAAAACATATGCAATAGATAAACTATCTAGATGTGCAACTATGGTTTTGCTAGTGTATTGCTATCTCTACCACAAACATAGTAAAGTAATCAATGTAAATGCAGAAGCTAAAGAGCAAGGTAGAGATATGCAAACTCCCATCGACAACTCTGGTATTTTTATGAGGTATCGAGAAGCGCGCAAGCTTCCCCCTAGTCCTCATTAGAGCCCCTCGCAAGGAATCCCTCGCAAGGGCCAAGCTCCTGGTCGGGTGACTCCGTGGATAGCCTCGGGCCTTCCCCATGAGCAAGTGAGTCTTCGACGTGCCTCTCGGCAAGCCTCTCCCGAATGCTCCCTGCCATCTTCACTATCAAGCTTCCGGCCGAAACGCCACGACCTTGTCCTCTCCGGTACACGGTGGCGGCCACACCACAAATGTGGTTGGTGTGATCTCGCAAGACTTCAAGCCCCTCCAATATACAACAATGGTGCTCATAAGCATCGAGTGGTAAGAGGTATGCAAACCTCACTAAACACTAGGCCTAAACCTAGAGCAAGCGCATAAGCGGTGGTCTAATCAACCTAATGTAACGTCCCACCTCTTCGAGGCCGAGCCCACTTACATCTGACAGCTTCTTTAGGATATAGACTGCCCTCACAGACCAACACAGGTCTTTTCTACGCACTTTGTCCTCACTCATGCGCACCCGGGAAGAACTTCCCGGTCGGTCACCCATCGCTCCAGGCCAAGCACGCTTAACCTCGGAGTTATTTGCAGATGGGCTTTCGGAAAAGAAGTTGCAACTTATTGGTATGAGTATCCTATTAATCCTGTTAAGCCCTGGGTCGGGATGTTACATCCTTACCCCCTTAAGAGATCGACGTCCTCGTCGATCAATCCCAAGCTAGGAGCGTCCTCTCTTGGCCACGTCCGTGTGTCCAGAGCCAGCGCATGTGCCATGCTGTGTGACCACGCCAGATCCACACCAGCCATGCACACCATGCCTGTGCAACTGCGACACACGCGCCCGTGAAACCGCGAGAGTCGGCTCTGATACCATTCTGTAACGTCCCACCTCTTCGAGGCCAGGCCCACTTACATCTGACGGCTTCTTTAGGATATAGACTACCCTCACAGACCAATACAGGTCTTTTCTGCGCACTTTGTCCTCACTCATGTGCACCTGGGAAGAACTTCCCGGTCGGTCACCCATCGCTCCAGGCCAAGCACGCTTAACCTCGGAGTTATTTGCAGATGGGCTTCCGGAAAAGAAGTTGCAACTTATTGGTATGAGTATCCTATTAATCCTGTTAAGCCCTAGGCCGGGATGTTACACCTAAGCACTTTGCAAAGCACCTACGCTAATCACCTGATGAATCACTAAGCACTATGCAAGTGGAGATCACTAAAATGGTGTATCAACACCCTTGGTATGTTTCCTCAGCTCCACACTTCTCAAATGGCCGGTTGGGGGTTGTATTTATAAGCCCCACTGAGAAAGTAGCCGTTGGGGTCGAATTCCCGTGAAACTGCTACTGACCGGACGCTAAATCATCCTAACTAGACGTGTCTGGTCGTCCCGACCATTGAGCCAGCAATATACAGATCGGACGCTGGCCAGCGTCCGGTCGTCTGCCACCGGACGTGTTCGGTCGTAGATTTGCCGCTCTGGAACCTTACTGTACTCGATTGGACGCTGCTGTCATGCGTCCAGTCGGTTGCCACCAGCGTTCGGTCCAGTGTCCGATCGCCTGTCTGCCAAGTCCTCTGCCCAGCGTTCGGTCGCTTGTCCAGCGTCCGGTCACCTCAGTGAGCTCATTTCTCGCGATCTTGTGTATGGCTTGGTTCCAATCTTCGTGCTTGGACTTTGCTTGATATCTTAGGTCTTCCCTTGTGCTTCTAAGGTCTTTCTTATGGTGTTGATCATCAAATCATCACGTTGCCTTTGTCCAAGTCATGTATTGCACCCTATTGAACTATAAAATAAACACTTGCAAATTCATTAGTCCAATTTGGTTATGTTGGTCATTAAACACCAAAATCCAAAGTAAATGGACCAATGGTCCATTTTCCTTACAAGCGTGTCCAAAGGATATGTTTCCTTTGCCATGCATAGACCAAGTAGTTGACTCGGCCTCAGGGTGTGAAACCCTTTGCTTCCTTGATGCATACTTTGGGTACCATCAAATCAAGATGAAAGAGTCCAACTAGCTCACGGCATCTTTCATCACCTCATTTGGATCGTTCTGCTATGTCACAATGTCGTTTGCCCTAAAGAACGTGGGGCTACGTACCAATGTTGCATGCTCAAGTGTTTCGGGGATCTCATTGGGTAGACTGTTTAGGCCTACATGGATGACATCGTGGTCAAGTCCAAACGGGCTAACCAGGTTATAGTCGACCTAGAGCAGACCTTCGCTAAACTACAAGCAAACAACATCAAACTCAACCCCAAGAAGTGCGTTTTTTGGGTCCTAAGGGGTATGTTGCTGGGTTTTATCGTCTTCGAGCGTGGCATCGAAGCCAACCTAGAGAAGATCTTGGCCATCATGAGGATGGGCCCAATTTAGAACATAAAGGGGGTACAATGAGTTACAGGGTGCCTCGCCATGCTCAGACACTTTATCTCACGCCTCGGCGAATGAGGTCTCCCCCTCTATCAGCTTTTGAAGAAGGCCGACCGCTTTGAATGGACGCTTGAAACCTAGGAGGCACTTGACATGGTCAAGCAGCTCCTGGCGAAGGCCCTAATCCTGGTCCTCCCAAACGTTGGGGAACCACTTATGCTCTACATTACGGCCACCACACAAGTGGTTAGCATTGCCCTAGTGGTAGAGTGAGAAGAAGAGGGACACGCCTTCAAACTACAGCGTCCTGTGTACTTCATTCGCGAGGTCTTGTCTGATTCGAAGATCCGCTACCCCTAAATCTAGAAACTCTTGTATGCCGTCCTTATCGCCAAGAGGAAGTTGTGTCACTACTTCGAGTCGCATCTGGTGACGGTCGTGATGTTCTTCCCTCTCGACAAGGTCGTCCAAAACCAGGATACCATGGGAAGAATCGTGAAGTGGGCACTCGAGCTGATGGGTCAAGGCATTTCATTTGCCCCTCGAACGGCCATCAACTCCCAAGTGCTGGTTGATTTCATTACAAAGTGGACCGAGATCCAAATGCCGCCAGCAGTCGTCGATCAAGAGTACTGGACGATGTACTTTGATGGATCGCTGATTGTCGACGAAATATGGTCAGCAGTCTACCTAGGAGTATGCCCAAGGTAGTAGATTATCGGCAAACAGATGCGCAAGCCCCAAACAAGACGGTGACACAAGACAGACACGAGGTTTTATCCAGGTTTGGCCGCCGAGAAGGTGTAATACCTATGTCCTGCGTCTGATTTGTATTGCTGTATGTCAATGAGAGATGTTTTTTAGAGGGGTCCCCTACCCGCCTTATATAGTCCGGGGGGCAGGGTTACAGATCTGGAAACTAATCCTAGTTAGTTACAATTGCCATATGTGGCCGGATAAGGATTCCTATTCTAACCGACCAGGATCCTGCTTGGTCACCAAATCCGTCTTGATTCCTTGTGCGGGACTCCGATCAGGTTAACTGGGCCACACGTCGCCTTTCGGATGGACCGAACCCATCGATCCGGGCCAGCCCAAGCTTAGCCGTAAGGGTATAGGGGTTAATACCCCCACAGCTAGTCCCCGAGCATCATGTATTATGCTGCGACACGCCATTTTAACCTTCTCTGACAAGTGAGGCTTGAGCCCCTGATGCCTCCGACCACCGTCATCACCGGAGAAGTAGGTTGTCCGAAGAATGTATGGTGCTCTTCCGAAAAAAGAAAAAGATTTCTTGTTCTAAGAAGTGTGCCCACTTGTATTTCTGAAAAGAAATGTAAGTGGTCTTGAAGCATAGCGTCCTTGAACATCAGAAGCGTAGGGGTCAAAAAACAAACATATTCACCGTAAGGTGAAGTGTGCCCACTTAGTTCCCGAGCCTGGTAGTAGGTGACGTAGGCACGTGGTGCCAGGGTCTAAAAAGAATTCCTAGTTTAGTTGAAAACCAAATTGCCGTACAGGCAAAACAAGATGCACTGGCAGGTGCATCGTACCGTCGTAGTCCCCGAGCTTGCTGGAAGGCGAAGTATGAGCCTTGTAGCAAGGTCTAAAGAACTGTCTCTTAACTGTATGTGAGTATAAATCACATGTAGCCAAGGAAAACCATTATTCAAGCAGTGGTCGGGGCAGTCCCCGAGCACATTAATAATCCTTACAATCATTCAAAGCACAGGGGTCGAGTAGACAAACACATTCACCGCAAGGTGAAGTGTGCCCACTTAGTCCCTGAGCCTGGTAGTAGGTGACGCAGGCACGTGGTGCCAGGGTCTAATTAGAATTTCCGTTGACGTTAAAAATCCAATTGCCGTACAGGCAAAACAAGATGCACCGGCAGGTGCATCGTACCGGCGTAGTCCCCAAGCTTGCTGGAAGGTGAAATATGAGCCTTGTAGCAAGGTCTAAAGAAGTGTCTCTTAACTGTATGTGAGTACAAATCACATGTAGCCAAGGAGAGTGAACTCCGATTAGTGGTTGGGAGAGTCCCCGAGCACAGCAGTGGTCATAGCATTTACTGAGTACGGTAGTGGTCGGAAAAGTCACCGTGGTCGGAGTAGTCCCTGAGCACGGGAGTGGTCTGGTCAGTCCCCGAGCACAGTAGTGGTCTAGGCAATCCCCGAGCACAGTAGTGGTCTGGGCAATCCATTATCGCGTGCGCCGCTTGTACTATTATTTGATGTATTTATTTGTCGCCGTACTATGCCAAGTCCAAACTGACACGTCTGGTCAAAAAAACAAACAGGTATAGCACAGCATTCTGCCCTCTTACTCTTTCTGGCAAACTGTCGCGTGGCACCTGTATGGAGGTGCGTCAGTGTGGGCCCTCTCACTTTATCATCGAAGAGGTGCGTACACTATAAACGAAGGGGCGCGTTTATTGGCGTAGATCTCGAGGTGGTGTGAACAACCGTCCGCTGCGCGTGCGCACGTCTCCCAAGAATCTCGAGTGGACAAAACGACGGAACTCTTTGTTATTTATAATGTAGATCTGGCAAGTTACTAACACCGTTCCCCAATGTCATTCGCCGCCGCCACCTTCGTCTTCCTCTTGCCAAACCCTCTTCCTCCGATAATCATCGCCAAACCCCCTCGCCACCGCATCCACCCCCTTAGAAAGGACAGACTAATGGCGAAGAGAGATGCCTAGAAGAAAGGTGGAATCATGGTGAAGGAGTGGTGGAAATCGCGGAGCAACGAGCAGACCATTGAAGACCTCATCGCCATGGGGGTGCTCCACAACAAGGCACTCGTTGGATGGCGTGCACCGAAAGGAGAAAGCTTCCCCGATCCACAACTAGGTGAGATTATGGTTTTCGAAGACTTCTTTAAATGGGGTTTTGGGATTCCAGTGCACCCTTTCCTTCAGGGTCTCTGTTTGTATTATGAGATTTGGATTTGCAATCTGCATCCCAACTCGATTCTTCTTGTCTCCACCTTCATCCATCTCTGCGAGACTTATGGTGGCTTCCAGCCCCATTTTGACCTCTTTCACCACCTGTTCTGTCTTCAGAAGAAAGGGAGTGGTGGCTCGAAGATAGCCGGAGGCGTCTACCTGAACCTACATGACAGCATGAAGGCTCAATACTTGCACTGCCCCTAGAACACCTCACTGGACGAGTGGTACAAGAAGTGGTTCTACATCTATGAAGAGCCGAACACCATCACCCTGTGCGACGTGGGGCTGATTCCCAAGAAGAAAAATAGCTGGTCGGAGAAGCCCGAGAACTTAGAGCAGATCGCCGAACTGCTCGGGATGATCCCGTGGGGAAGGCTTGATGGCCCAAGCGTGGTCGGCAACTTCATCAGCCGAAGAATCCAGCCCTGCCAGAAGAGGATTCATCTAGGCTTCGAGTACCAAGGAGGCGCTGATCCAACGAGGACCAGGAAGGAGCCGCTCGACAAGATGGAAATCAAGGCCAGGATTGGAGAGCTGTTCAACCTGGCCGATCCCAATTATGTCGGGCTGAACGCCATCGAGCATGCCTTCAAGCTGGCTCGACCTCCCCCAAAGGTAAATGATGCCTCCTTTTAACTGTAGAGTCATGTTATAGCAAGAAAATAACTGTTTGTCCCCATTTTGTGTCTCAGTTTAATGGTAATGATCGGGCAGCAGTGTTTGTGTCGCCTCCCCCCGGTGTAGAATGGCCGCAAGCTACCGGCCCAGCCGCCCAGACCAGCGCCAGGACCGACGACGTCCACTGGGCGGTACTCGAGACTATGGACGACGCATCGACTAGAGCCGCTGGCAAGCGTCCGGCTGCCAGCAAATGACGCCAAGCCATCTTCCCCCTGTCGGATGACGAAGCAGAGGATACGGACATCTTCCGGCTCGTCCCTCGAAAGAGGAGAAGGCAAATGGGGTCGACGGAGCAGGGTGGCTCCTCTGTGCCAGCAGTGGTCACATCACCGACCACTACAACATAGAGGATAAACGAGGGAAACATTGAGCATCATACCCTGATGCCTGTACCGGAGGTGGAAAGAGTCCCAGTGGAAACAGCCGAGCAAGCAGAGCAGGGGCGGTCGAGGAGACGTTCCTTCGCCACATCATTCCGCAAATCGAAGCTGTAAGTATCTATATTTTTTATGTAAGCTTGCAATTTGCATTGGATACTATTATTGTCTGAACTTGTCTCTGATGCATTAGATCGGCATCCACCGAGAGCCCCGACCAGCTAGCCGGGTGCGGCACAACTTCGCCAGCAATGGCGGGACAAGCTGCCCAGCAGCCAGCCGTGGAGGGGCCTATAGTAGGAACTCCACCTGGACCTTAGCAGGTGGTCGACCAGACGCCAGTCCCCGAGCGGCTGGTCGAGAAGACAGCCGAGCAGAGTACAAGTGCTCCGAGCACGAACCCTGCTGAGGCGGATACCATGGCGCCAAGGGAGCTGGATCTAGCTGAGGAGCAGCAGCTAGAAGTGGCCCAGAACGTTCTTGCCAACGCGACGGCTCGTGGAAAAGCCCTGGTGGTCGTGGAGTCTGCAAACTCCAGACCAGCGCCGCCTCCTGAACAGGAGGCTGAAGAGGAAGAAGTGGAAGAGGTCTTGGGCCGTCCCCAAGATAGGCGACAACATGTATATGTGTCGCGCTATCGGAATGATGAATGGGTCATGCACGAAGAAATCCTAGAGGTCGAAGAGACCTTAAGAGTCGAATGGGCGGCCAAGCGTCTGGTGACAGAAGTCCAGGTATATTTGGCTTGAGTCCTTGACCCTATTGTGTAGTCAAACTGTCTGACGTAGCTTGTCTGTATGCAGGACTTGATGAAAACTACAAAATACCGAAAAAGGTGCTTCGACCAGATTGAAGGGATCATGGTGACCAATAAGGAGCTGACGGCTGAAGTGGAACGCTTACGGCGCCAACTTGAAGCCGTCGACCAGGAGAGGACAGACCGAGAAGCACAGAACCAAATCCTAGTCGGCCAGCTCAATAACAAAGAGCGGGAAAAAACAAGTAAGTTTTCACCATATCATAGCAAGTGCAGGACTTGTGTTATTGTGTTCTTGGTAGTAATAGCTGTAATGCAGGTTTAGAAGCTGAAGTGACCCGCCTCTAAGGGGAAAATAGCCGTGTGACCACAGAATGTGGTCGCCTGAAGGAGGACAATGAGAAACTGGCACGCAGCCAGTCTGAACTCCAAGACCACACCACCAGAATGAAGGATGACCTGAAAAGTAAGTATTCCAGATCACCTTTCTCATTCTATCGCCCACCTTGCCTTGTCGTGTCATAACGTTTGATGTCTTGTACTGCGTTCAGTTTTGAAAGTCAATGCTAAGAGGCACCTAGAGGCTATGATCAAAGAGCGCGACGACTGGAAAGCATGATGCCTCAAGGCCACCGAGGAGCGGGACACGTGGAACAAGCGGTGCCAAGAAATGGCAACTGGCATTGTGCCCGTCCTCAATCTTATCGACCCGGTGCTCACAGAGGAAGAGCTAAGGACGCCCCAGCTCGGACTGGTCGAAAGATGCAAACAAGCATGGGGATGGTTCCAAGAATTTGTGAAGGAGGCGGGTGAGTACATGGGTGCCCATGTGCTAAGCATGGTGCGTGCTCACTACCCCCTGATCGATCTCAAACGCCTGGAGGCTGGGTACCCGAAGGAGATAGACCCAGACAAGGTAGAAGAGCTTCGGACGGCCCAGCTAGACTTGTCGTCAAAGATAATTGGCGATATTAACCTGTGTGGAGGTGGGACAACACCTGTACAGGGTATGCCATCGACAAGCCAGCTGGAAATGCCATCAGCTGCAAGCCAACCAACGAAGCCTGCGGTCTCGACTAGCTAGGCACCGACGGGGCCATCCCCTTCAGCTCGACTAGCGCAAGAGTCCCCGAGACTCAAGTAGGGTATCAGAGGCGGCGAGCAGTAAATGCCATGCGCCCCGACCAGCCAATGTAATAGGCTTAGAGCTATAGAAGGAGGACATAGTTGTGTTATTGTAAACTTGAGCCTCTTCAGGCAAGCTTGTAATAATGTAACTGTATATCATTATAAGCTTGTTTGCTTTATACAAAACGTATTTAAGCTTGAAATTTTTTGTTGGTGTAACTAAGTGGGAACGTGTTAACATTCTGTTTAGTTGTACCGTTTTGCTCGACACATCATCCTGAAGAGTTTGTGCGGCCCTAGTTGTCATGTGGTCGGAGTGTGAGGTACTATGACCTATGCACACGCGGACACGGACAAGTCAAACCAGGGGGGACCTGCCGATCACCCGCAACGTAGAGAGCGGATCCCGTGCACGTGTTGGGAGGAACCGGAGACAGGACCTGCTCCGAAAACCGTAGAAGGAGTGGTGGTCAGCTTGTACTGGCTAAGTCAGAATAATCATAAAATTCAGAGTGACACATTAGAGTGGTCGGAAAAATCATAATTGCTTTATTAAAGTAAATCGAAAATACAAGTAGAGTACATATCTCAGTAGTTAAGCATAGAAACGTCTAAGCTTGTCGATGTGCCACAAGTTTGGTACGTCCGTGCCGTCCAGGTGAGCTAACCTATAAGACGTTGGACGTGTGACTTCCTTGATCATGAAGGGTCCCTCCCATGGGGTTGCGAGTTTGTGGACACTAGCCTGGTTCGTCTTCCACTTCAGGACTAAGTCCCCGACCACGAAGAAACGCTCTTTAACGTTCTTGTTGTAGTACCTGCGCAAAACAGCAAGGTATTTGGCCGTGCGTACACAAGAATCGAGCCTTTTCTCCTCTGTGCTGTTGACTTCTAGCTCCCGTACTTCATTGACCTTGCCCTCGTCGAAGTTCTCTACCCGTGCTGATCTGAAAGCTATATCTGGTGGGAGGACTGCCTTAGCGCCGTAAACCATAAAGTATGGTGAGACGCCGGTGTTACGACTGGGCTGAGTCCGGAGGCCCCAGACCACGGCTGGTAACTCCTTAAGCCATCTTCCAGGAGCTTTATCATTTTCTCTGTACATCCTCTTCTTCAATGCGTCCAAGATCATGCCATTTGCCCACTAGACTTGTCCATTGGCTCTAGGGTGCGCCACCGAGACATATTTTACAACTATGCTCCTTTCATCGCAGAAGTCCCAAAAGCGTTCCCGGTGAACTGAGTACCCAGATCAGTAATGATGCTGTTGGGCATGCCGAAACAGTGGATGACCTGGTCGAGGAACGTGACAGCTTTCTCTAAGGATGCCTGTACCAGAGGCATGTATTCTATCCACTTAGAAAATTTATCAATTAGCAAGTCATGAAGGAATCAAGCTACCACAATGCCAAGATGGCTGCGTATTGCCAAGAAGTCCGCCAGCTAGAGGACAAGTTCAATAGTCTCAAGCTCAATCACATCTCGAGGCGTCTCAATGAGGCAGCCGATGCGCTGGTGAAAACGGTGTCTGATCGAGAGCTCGTGCCGATGGGTGTCTTTGCCAGTGACCTGTACAAGCCCTTGGTCTGCTACGAGGAGCCAAAACAAACTGATGATGGACCGCCTGCCCAAGGCTCAGAGGCTAACCAGCCGGTGGCTCCATCCGACCCTAAAGTCATGGAGCTTGATGAGGATCCAGCGATAGAACCTAACCCTCTGGCCGACTAGAGGATGCCTTACCTCGACTACCTCCTCCATGAGGCGCTATCGACGGACAAAATGGAGGCTCGGCAGCTCACGCATCATGCCAACTCCTTTGTCGTTATTGAGGGTGAGCTCTATAGGTGAAGCCACACCAGGATTCTACAACACTGCATCCCCATTGAACAAGGGAAGTAGTTGTTGAGTGATATCCACGATGGGATCTACAGGCACCATGCTGCGCCTAGGACCTTGGTTGGAAACGCATTCTGACAATGCTTCTACTGGCCGACCGTAGTAGCCGATGCTAAATAGATTGTGCGCACCTATGAAGGGTGTCAATACTACGCTCGGCAGACCCACCTAGCGGCCCAAGCACTCCAAATGATCCCCATAACGTGGCCATTCATGGTATGGGGGCTTGATCTGATCGAACCTGTCAAGAGGGTGCCCGACGGATATACGCACTTGCTTGTCATCATAGATAAGTTTACAAAGTGGATAGAGGCTCGATGAATCTCTGCGATCAAGTTCGAGCAAGCTATGCTATTCTTCCTTGACATCGTCCATCGCTTTGGGGGTCCCAAACTCCATTATCACGGACAACAGCACACAATTCACCGGGAAGAAGTTCCTCTAATTCTGCAATGAATACCACATCTGCGTTGATTGGGTCGCCGTGGCGCACCCCCGCACAAACGGGTAGGTTGAGCGTGCGAATGGCATGGTCCTATAAGGCCTCAAGACTAGGATCTTCAACCGGTGGAACAAGTTTGGCAGACGATGCTTCGTGGAGCTTCCCACAGTGCTCTAGAGCCTGAGTATGACCCCCAGCCAGGCCACCGGCTACATGCCATTCTTTATGATCTATGACCTTGATTATGGAGCATCAAGGGTCAGTGTGGCAGAACCGTATGAAATAGCATGCTTCTAGAGGTGCTCGTCTTCCACCAGACACTAAGCACCCCGAAAGCTAGCTACATCGAACGGTTTCGTCAAGCACACCCTAAGGGAGAACTCGAATAATCCATATTTTTTATCCAAGATCCAATAATGAGTATGAGTTTACAATACTTAGTCTATTTCATACAACAAGAGTTATTGAAAATACATTATTACAATACCAAGTTCAGAGTGTGGAATTTAAACAGCGGAATTGAAATAAACATCTAACGATAAGATACAAGGATCCGTCTGTGCCCACCAAAAGAATCCTCCACACAATAGCCATTCCTCAAGCCACACCTGCAACAGGGGTAAATAAACCCTGAGTACATAATGTACTCGCAAGACTTACCCGACTAGTGGGAATAATTTCCTGACTCCAAAGGATATGATAAGCTTTATAGTTTGCTAGGTTTCCTTTTTGTGAAAAGCATTACTAGTAGTGAATCCTTATGTATGTTTCTTATTAGCAGTCATGATTAGTTCATTATCTAACCATTCTATGTAAGCACATGTTCTACTTTCAAGCAAGAGTTGAGCAATCAGATCCATTTCACCATCTTTCATCTTCCAGTTTTTACTACGGTGCTAGATCATAGACAAGTCATACAGTATCACACGGTGATTCATGAACTAATGTATCCTAGCTGGGTACCCCAAAACACATGCCCTGCTTGTACCCCAGGCACAAGCAAGACCAACCCATCACTCTCCTATCAAGGGGTCTAGGTCCCCGTCCAAACTTGGACTCTAAGCACCCACTCCTGAGTCCCAGACTCAGTGTGGTGCTTAGACCTCCACCATCCTTACCTCCAATTAGTCGGTCCGGAAAGAGCCGGAACCCACGATAAGAGAGCAACAAGCCTTCTTGCTCCCATAAGCAAGTATGTGCTTAGGATAATAAGTCTGTGACCTGACTAGAATCCACAGCAACGGACAGACCTTAACTGACATGGATAGGGAAAATAGTGTAACCAAGCTATGCCCCATTGGCCATGAGACATTACACCCACCAATACCCATACCATATCCCTGCCCGGTCTCTATTTCCTTTCACCATTTTATCATGAGAGTAATAATAATCACATATTGTGAGTAACGGTTGGTTACTCACGCTACCAATAGCCTAAGCATAGCAGCTACTCGATCTATGCTAGTAGGATTCATAGGTAGGTTTATCTATGCATGTAGTTTCAATATAAATCCTATAACGTAAATGTACATCACACACATATATATCCAGTGATCATTCAAAATAAGGGTTATGCACCGGGGCTTGCCTTGGGCAGGTGTGGTGTCAGCTGAGTCAGTTAGTGGCTATGGGACTTCCCCTTGTATGAGGACCTCCTCCTCGTACTCCTCGATCACCTCCTCATACTCCTGCTCTTCGGCGGGTACGAACTCCACCAACTCGTTCTCTACATGCATGCAATGATGATGCAATACTTAGTATTTTGGTAACAACTCTTAAAATAAGAATACACATGCTAAACTACTAAGCTAGCTCTAATGACTAAGATACTAAGCTAATCATTATCTCTACCAAATAGATTCCAAGCTCACCCTACAAGTGCTTATTTTTTATAAACCAATATCATGCCATTATTCATTTAGCCATAATGGGTATTTAGCTACCATACTAACTAGTCTATTTTAGGGCTACAAAAATTACAGCAAGCACCCAATAATGCCATGAAGCTACTACAGAAATTTCAGAGTTAAAGCTATCACCAATCTACCATAAAAATTCTTACAATAATTAACTTAATAATATTGAGCACTCTCAAATTATTTAATAGCTCCTGGTATCAACAAGCACATATATGAACTAAATACACGAATAGATAGAGCATAATTTTAGAAAACTAACAAAATTTATTTCACAATTATTGGATATCTACATTATTTTATATTAATTACCAAAGTTCAACTCAGAATTAAAATGAAAAGCTATTTCTATTTTCTATGAAAAAGGAAAACTGAATTCGGCCCAACGTGGCCCACGCGAGGCGCGGCCCACGCGCGGAGGTGGCCCACGATGGGGAGCCCACGCGCATTAGCATTTTTGCAAAAACGCCCTCGTGTTATTAGAGAATAGCGCGAACACTACACGTACCATTTCTATAGACAACGACTTTGCAATGGAGCCCTCATATCTTTTCACCTTCGCACCGAAGAGGTCCTCGAGACGCTCCATGCTAGCCGACGCGATGGGCGATGTCACTAGGTGGTACGCTGGCCACCTAGGACCCTTGTAGACTTAGCTAGGAGACCAACGCTCAGCTATGGGCCGACGCATGACGATGGGCGGTGGTTGCACGAACGGGGTGAAGCAGAGCGGGCTTTCCCCGATGGAGGCGGCCTGTAGCGGCGGTAACCGTGTTCCGGTGAGCCATAGTGTACAACAGATAATAGAGGTGATGGGTAAGCATTAGTGATACACCACGATCCTACCCGTGGTAGTGGCCTGGCTAGAGACGCTCTGAGCAAGTCTGGCCGCATGCGCGCGACGAGCTCAACGATGAATCGCAGCGACATGACCGTGATGATGGCATGGAGGCGGCTATAGGGCTATGACTTTGGTGTGCATGATGAAGAGGGGTTCTAGGTGAGGCTAGTGGTGTGGTCAATTTGACGTGAGATGGTGAGGTTGAAGCTGGCCACGGCAAGGCGGGCTGGGCCTTAATGGTGCGGTAGCGGGAGCAAAGCTCCAAAAATTGGAGCTCGGCTGAGCCGCAACCAAGGCGGGGTGGGGGCGGTCAGCAAGAGGACGTAAAGGCTAATACACAAGCATGAGGAATTGATGAGAGGTGCTCGCTCTCTGGCTCACCGTGACCGTGACTCAACGGTAGTGGAAAACAGAGGGAGAAAGAGAGAGACGACGCACGGTAGTGGGCTCGGCGAGGTGAGCCTTGGTGGGACGCTGTTGATGCGACCGAGGGACCTACGTCCAAGCATAAGGGGATGAGCGCAAGCATCCGTGACTGGCCATGGCCCGCGTGATGCAACGCCATTAACTATGTGATGACGGCGTGCACGGCCACGTGCGGACGACACCCAACCGGATCAGGGAGGGGCAGCGTGATGCAGCGAGTAGACGTGAGTATGGGAGTGACATGATGGCAGCAGTAGGGACTGTGACCTTGATTGCGTTGCGACACGTGACATGGAGGGTAGCAGCAACATCAGCGGTAGCCGCGGTGGTAGTGGTAGTCGGGCACAAAGAGGGCCGGTAGGGCACGGCAGCCTATGGCTGGCTGCAAGCGGTATGGTCAGACCAAGGGTAGCCTCGACCGGCCAGTGTGCGGCCATGCACGCGCACGCATGGCATAGCTATGCAGCGGGGTAGAACGGCCATGCATGGTGACCACGCGCCCGAACCCGGCGGCCCGAGACTAATTACGCGCATGAATTTTAAAGCGCTAATCACGACCAAACCGTTGCTCCTAAACCTAAACCGGCTTCACTACACTCAAGATGGCACATGAGACTACCAAATCGAGCTATAACACTACACAACTCATTAACCCTATCTCTCACAATAAATTGCTAAACATAGCAATGTCTAGCTGTTGACAGACTTGGAAATTTCTAAGTTTTTGAGCTGGATTTACTTTCTAACTTCCGTTTCAAGACTATTAGAAATACTAGCTAGTAATATTATTTTTCTACAGCAAGTATTTCATTGTTATCTACAAAGTTTATACTTCAAACTTTATTTAAGTATCACATCCATGTTCTATAGCATTTTTGCTTAATAAAAATTGGTTTTAAACCCTACTTAATATGCATGAACTATTGAATCAACTTTCGTTTCACATTTTAGTTGATCGTTTTGAGTTATAGGAATTGATCTACACACTTTATCACATACATTAACACATAAACATGATGCTCATAACATGTTTTAGTAGATGATTTATTGAGGGTGTTACAGTCAGGGCGTATGATGAATAGGGAGCCGAGGTAGCCCTCGAGGATGCCATGGACTAGCTAGATGAAGCACGTGATGTTGCCCTCCTCCGCTCAACCAAGTACTAGCAAGCATTGCATCAGTACCACAACCATCGAGTGCGGGGTTAGGCCTTCAACGTCGGGGACCTGGTGCTCTGCCTCGTCCAAAGCAACAAGAACTGCCATAAGCTCTTTCCATAGTGGGAGGGACCGTACATCATTGCGGAGGTGCTCTAACTAGGCACCTATAAGCTTAGGACCATCGATGGCAAAGTCTTCATCAACGCCTGGAACATCGAACAGCTACGTCGCTTTTACCCTTAATTTACGCACACTTTCTCTTATCGGTTTCGCTATCGACTCCTCAATCTTTAGTGACACCCAACCCCAGCAACGGCAAGGGGCTCAGGACCATCGACGGTGAAGTCTCCATCAACACCTAGAACATCGAATAGCTACATTGCTTTTACCCTTAATTTACGCATGCTTTCTCTTATTAGTTTTTTTACTATCAACTCCTCGATCTTTAGTGACACCCGACCCCAGCAATGGCAAGGGGTCGGGCCTCACTAGGGGGCTAATAAGAGTATATCTATCTGGTAGACATTCTCTATGCCCGACCCTTTCTCACAATTAAGATCTAAAAGCAAGGGTTGTGGAAACAAACACTGAGTAAAACTGGTCAGACCGCAAGAAACCTACGCCCCAGCGGCTACGACGTTTTTGCTCACCAGCATAATCAAAGTTTTTTTCCGCACCCCGAGCTTTTTAGCCTTAACTACAGAAAGAGTCGAAACGCATTTAAGAGTATATCCACCTAGCAAACATTCTCTGTGCCTGACCCTATCTCACGTTAAGATCTAGAAGAAAGGGTTGCGAAAATGAACGATGTGTAAAACTGGCCGGACGGAAAGAAACCTATGCCCCAATGGCTATGGTGTTTTTGCTCACCAGTGTGATCAGAGTTTTTTCACCCACAGCCTGAGCTTTACAGCCTTAATGATGGAAAGGGTCAGAACATTTTAACCTTTTTATACAAAAAGGGGAGAAGAGCTAAAAATCTGTTTGACCATAACAAAATTTAAGAGCTTGTCCACTTATTACAAGTTCACCACCAGGCTTATTTATCTATCTAATTTTTTGGGGGTGATCTCATCTTCTATCTCCGCTAGTAAGTCCTATGCCAGAGGGGCCACCTTCTTCTCAACGCCGTCCTGCTTGGCATGAGAGCCATCATAGGTAAGGTGGGATACAGAGCTAAAAATGCTCTTACGGTCCATTCAGGCCTAGGAGTTCGAAGGCTGGCCCTCCGACGGGTTCATAGCCGCTCTGGGGCACCCTTAGAGTGAGGGGTGGAAAGGGATGGGCCCACTAGTAGCCAGTACCCAGTCGCGTGAGCACCGTGGACATCTCGGCCCACATTTGAGTCTTGGTTGGTTCCCAGTCTATGGTTTTTCCTCGAAGAAAGGCAACGAGCCCTTGGGACCGGTCGAACGGACCTGAGAACTATATAGATTGGCCATTGAGAATCTGGAGTCAGTCACCAGCTGACCCATGCTAGACCCCCATGAACGGGAAGCCAGGGCCCCACTCAAACTAGCCCATTAACAACTCACCGAGCACCATGTTTCATCCATCGAGGAAAAACATGGTACGGCTTAGCCCCTCTGTTTTTATCGAAAAAACGCTTGAGGGATGACGATCACAAAGATGAGCTGACCCCTCGACTGGACCCCTGCAATGTGTGAGGGCTCGAGGGAAGTTGGACTCGCAAGGAGACTGAATGCACGGTCATAGGATGATGGCTCGGATCCTAGGGAGGGGGTACGTACAAAAACTAAGAATAACATTTCTTAAACAAAAAATGCTTTCTCTTACTAGTTTCGCTATCGTCTCCTTAATCTTTAGTGAAACCCAACCCTGGCAATGGCAAGGGGCCGAGTCTCACTCAGGGGCTGATAAGGGTATATATATATATACCCTTTCTGAAATAGTCACCGTGCATGACCCTTTCTCATGTTAAAAACCTAGAGGCAAGGTTTGTGAAAACGAACGCTGAGTAAAACTGGTCAGACTGCAAGAAACCTATGCCCCAGCAGCTATGGCACTTGTCGAGGGCCAAAAGTAGGGTACCCAAAGAAGAGTTGATACCCATAAACGCTAATTCATCAGAGCGATCAAGAACGCAACTACATTTCCCAGTGGGTCCTGCCTCATCCAAACCACCAAGGCTACGGGCTCCGTTTCATCCGACGTCTGAGTGCTGGCTCCACCTCACCCAATGTCTGAGGACAAACTCCATCTCACCCGACCCCTAAGGGCTGGCTCCACCTCGCCTAATGTCTGAGGGCTAGCTCTGCCTCGCTCGATGTCTGAGGGCTTTCTTCACCTCGCCTGATGTCTAAGGGCAAACTCTGTCTCGCCCGAGCCTCGAGGGCTGGCTCCACCTCGCCCGACGTCTAAGGGTAGGCTCCACCTCGCCCAACATTCGAGGGCAGGCTCTGCCTCGCCCAACATCCGAGGGCTGGCTCCGCCTCACTCGACGTCTGAGAGCTGGCTCCACCTCGCCCGATGTCTGGGGACTGGCTCCACCTCGCCCGACGTCTACACGCTGCTCCTTCATAACTACGCGCATAGATAAGGCAGGGCACTCAAGTCAACCGCAATACCGAGGACCATACCCTGCATGCTTGCAGGAAAGTACTGTCAGGATGTAACAAGACGGGCACTTTAAGCCCTTCCAGGCTTGTCAGAGCCCAAACAGTGTTGTAGGCGCTGGCATTTGTCTTATAGTGTTGTGGGCACTGCCATTTGCCCTCGGGCGCGGATCCTGACGGAAGCTCACGATAACCACTATGGTCCTAGAGGAAACTCGCATCACCTACAGTAATAGACGTGCGGTCTCTGCACTGTCTGCTCCCTGTATGGCCGTGGATCAGCACCCTGGTTCACCGCGCCGCTCGTTGGGGTAGGATGGGACGTGACAACTTGCTAACCACGCCAAGACATGATAGGATCAGTGGACGTGCTCCTAGCGTGGGGCTATCCTTGGCATTGCCTGCCATGTTAGTGGGGCTTGCACAGAGGAAAAGGAAGACCCGGTATCTTTGAAGGACATCCTTTGCCTTTGTTTTTTCTTCTTTGTCCAATCTGTAATCCCTGCTCTCCCTTGGCCTATAAAAGGGATGGTAGGGCACCCCACTAAAGGGGGGATTCAAGACACCACACATCATATCACACATAGCTGAGCAGCGATCAAGCTATTAGCACCCATTCGACCTTTCCATCAGAGACTTGGGATCTGTCCCTCTCTCGCCTGTTTCTAACCCCAACTACAAACTTTTCAGTGCTACTAACACGAGCAGCAGCCATGAACTAGAAGTAGGGATATTCTGCCCAAACCAGTATAAACCTTATGTCTTTTTAGCATACCATCTCGGCTAGACGCGCAATAACACAAATTTACTCATTGGTGTTTACTCGAAACACCGACAACACTCTTCCTTACCAGCGTGACCAGAGTTTCCCGCCCACACCTCAAGCTCTATAGTCTTAAACACCAAGAAGGGTCAGAACAAATTAACCCTTTTTACACATAAAAAGGGAGAAAGAACAAATTTGTTCAACCAAAATAAAAGAACAAGCTTGTTTAAACGAAACAGGAGGGTTGAAACTTGTCCGCTTATTACAAATATGCTGCCTAACCTATCTGACTAAACTAACCCCTCGGGGGGATGATTTCATCTTCTATCTTGGTAGAAAGGTCATGCGCTAGGGGGCCACCTCCTTCTCGATGTCATCTAGCTCGGCGTCGGTATAGACGAGCATGAAGCTTTGGCTCATCATCGCCAGATCAATGTTCTCATAATGAGAATGGGCGATCACAAATGATTGGTGTCAGGTTCATAAACCCGAGGTCCCCAATGCACCCACTTCCATGCAAAAACTTAGCACAGCAGATGGCGTAGCAACAACACACACCTCTCGAGCTGGCCTAGATACATAATGACAGGCTGGGGGAACGATCCGGTCCTCGACCAAAAGACCTGGCCAAGGTAGGGACATAGTCCGACTCCAACCTCCTTTTTCGACCGAGGATATGGCGGACCTCTGCTCGTGGCTCTTCCCCGACCAACACGGTTGGGGTCGACTAGGAAAGACCGACCGGGGACGCCCACTCAGTGAGGGCCTAGGGATTAGGCGGAGCAGATAAGGTAAGGCTCTCAAGTCATACCGCAATACCGAGGACTGTACCCTATGATACCCTATGCACCTGTAGGATGGTGCCACTAGGCCATGCCAGATGGGTACTATGCAACCTTCTAGGTGTGCCAGAACATGAATAGTATTGTAGGCGTCGACGTTTGCCATACTAGGCGAACACGGTAGAGCCTGCCACATGCATCTGGACATAAACAATATTGTGGGCGCCGACGACCGTCTCGTACCCGACAATGTGGGCAACAAGACTAGGTAGCACACGTATACATTCTCTCTCTTTCTCTGACTTGTAAGGCTATCCCCTTCAACTATAAAAGGGGATGAACTCTCTCCTAAAAAGGTCTCTCTAGCTCTCTGGCTCTTTGGCTCTTTGGCTCTCCTCAAAAAGGGAAGCTAGATGATTTGAGCACTCGAGGACCTGAGAACTCGAATAGCTCAATAGCTCTAGAACTCTAAAGCTACACAGAGCATATGCTCCAATACTTAGCGCATATTAGAGCCCGCGTCACTCTCGACCCTTTGGTTCAGAGTCCGACTGGGCCTTTAACACCCCCTTCTTATTCCTACTCGTTTGTAACCCCATAGAAAACTTCGAGCACCTAGGATCAGGAATAAAGTCAGTGATTGACTAAAACTGGACATAGGGCACATTGCCTAAACCAGTATAAATCCTATGTCATTCAGTGCTAGGCCACATCCGATCACAACACACAGCAAAACCATAAATATTTACTTGTTGGTCACTTTTCGCACCGACAGTTGGCCCACCTTTCCACCATCTTCGTCATGGCGGGCTCAACCGATACGATTCGATTTGGCTCGCTAGAGTTCCCCACACTCCCACCTATTGGGATGTGGGTTCCTCTTGTCTTCGTGCCACTCTAGACCTGGCCAACTAGGGCGACAATGTCAAAAGCATGGTCATATCATACTTGGCCAACTAGGGTGATAATGTCACGCATCGAGCTCAGCATGGTGGTCAGGGTGCGAACCGCGTCCCCAACCTCCATGTGGACGCTCCCCCATTCCCTCTCCTCAGTTGCTTCATCGAGGGCAGCCACTGAGACCAGAGATCGGGACGTCCTTGCGCCGACCTCAAGTGGCGCCGACCTCTCTCTTGCAGCAGCTCCTCTAGAGCAGCTCCTCTAGCGATAGAGGGAGCGGGTGATGCAGACACGGAGGCCAGCCCTGTCGCCACATCCGCGAAGGATGCCTCGGGCTTCCATCCGCCCCACCACGGACATGGCCACCTACATGGACGATGGCTCTGAACATGCCGCCTCCACCTATGACATCGAGGACACGACCAGCCATGCTGCGCCCACCATGGGTGCCCTGGATGCACCCTCCTTCACCTGCTCTCCCATGGACGCAACCGTCGACTGTGCCTCCTCGGCTGATGCCGCAGCCGCCCCAATGACACTCACGCTCACCACCGCCATGGCGCCAGGCGGCTCCTAGCGCGTTTGCTAGAGAAGGATCTTTTTTGAAGCAAGATGCAGGAGAGTCCCATGTCCTCCGACACTGCATGGTACATGGCAGTTAGTTCATGGCAAAAATCCATCAAGACAAAAGGACAAAAAAGTCTTGACTCACCCTGATGCCATCATGCGAGGACGTTTTTGGGTCGGCTTGCCCAACCCTGGCTGCTCCTCATCGACACATTGCCACTTTGAGCCCTCCCTCGGCTCAGAGGGCTTGGACGAGTCAGAACGTACGCCTTGTGCCGACTCTAGATGCGCCGTTGAGGGCTCGGACAGAGCGGGGCGACCTATTTCTGCCGGCTCTAGGGCCACCATCGAAGGCCCAGACGAGGCGAGGCAGCCTGATTCTGCCAGATCCGAGGCCACCGTCGAAGGTCCGGACGAGGCGGGATGTTTTGATTTCGTCGGCTCTAGGGGCACATCCTCCCCATCCTACCCCATGGCATGCCATAGGAAGGGCCCTGCCTGCGATGAGGGTGGGTCTTCATCCCCGGTGGCCTAATCATCCCACGGGATGGGCGACATAGAGCCGTCATCCTCCTCCTCCGCTTCTTCTTCCTCCTCTTCTTCAGATGAACCTTGACTCCGCTTCTCTCGCTGCTTCAACCGCTGTTTCTTCTCCTCGTTGTCCTTCTTCTTTCTTTGTTCATCCGCAGCACGGTTCGCCGCCCTCACGGCTGTGTGCTCTGGTAGCGATGCGACGGAGTCCCAGAAGACTAACTCCACTGGCAGCTTGATGAAGCCCGTGTCTGGCCACATCACGGGATGTCCTAGGATCGAGAACACGGCGTCGCCCTCCCTCGTGGCCTCCTTGATGCACTACGTGACTTCACTATCGTGGAGCAGCCCCTAGATGAGCATTGTCCCAATGAGCTATGTGCCAGACGTCATCCCATACAGCGGGAGGACACACGCCATCAGGGGCACCACCCTCCTCACGTGATACCCCCCGATGACGCCAGCCCCACGGAGGTTGTGGGTCTTTAGGAACACGATGGCCTTGAGGAGGTCACACATCCTCTTCTTCTCCTTGACGGGTGGCCTCCATGGCCATGACAGCGGAACCTCTTCGATCAGACGCCTAGAGAAGACAGGCAAAGGAGCGGCATGGTCGTCCTTCAAGTAGAACCAATGCGAGTGCCACCCCTTATTAGATCTGGAGAGTTGGTAGGGCATGTACTCGGCCACCCACTGCCCTCGGAGGTGGATGCCCACGCATCCCATCGACACCGAGGTCTCCCATCCTCTCTCCTTCTTCTTGATCAAGGAGATGGAGAAGAAATATCTCTATAGCTCGAAGTGGGGCTCGATCCCTAGGTACCCCTAGCACATCGCGATGAAGGCCACGATGTGCTGGATCCTATTAGGGTTCAAGTGCTGCAGCTCAATCTAATAGTGGTGCAGCAGACCCCAAAAGAATGGGTGGGGAGGAACCGTGAGTCCACGCTCATGGAAGGGCACGAAGGAGACGATGTAGTCGTTGGGCAGCGCCGGCACATCCTCACGGTCAGACACGAGCCACCCCACCGCATCGGTCCTCCTGCAGAGAAGACCATGCTTGACGAGTCTCTCCATGCGTGCATGGGTAACATCAGAGCGATACCATGAATCCATGAAGGATGGAGGCGACAGTGCAGAAGCGTAAGCCACAGATCTAGGGCTTCGGTGGTGGATTAGCAAGCATGGCAGATCCGAGCGGCGGCGGCGAAGAAATAGAGAAGGTAAGGCAGTGGTTTTGGTATGCAAAAACATGAAGGGGGAGGCTGCTATTTATAGGACGGAGTGGGGCGAGAAGGTGAACCGTCTGCCTAGATTCACATGCTCACTGTACCGCATCACGTCACCTCCCTTCGAAGATCATGCGCACGCTATCTCGGGCCATGACCTCAAAGTACACGCTGGATGACGGTTTGCCCGATCGATGGGTCAAGAACCTTTGTAGGTAAGGAGAGATATAGAGCTAAAAACGCTCCTACGACCTATTTAGGCCCAGGAGTTCGAAGGCTAGCCCTCCGATGGGTTCATAGCCGCTCTAGGGCTCCCTTAGAGTGAGGGGTGGAAAGGGATGGGCCCACTAGCGGCCAGTACTCGGGCACATGAGCACCGCGGCATCCTGACCCACGTTCGAGTCTTGGTCGGTTCCCAGTCCACGGCTCAGCCCCTCTGTTTTATCGAAAAAACACTTGAGGGATGACGATCACAAAGACGAGCCGACCCTCGACCGGACCCCTGCCACGTGTTGGGCTTGAGGGAAGTTGGACTCGTAAGGAGACCGAACATGCGGTCGTAGTACGACGACGGACCGATCGGATCCTAGGGGACTGAAATCAAGAACAACCTTTCTAACCTCCCGAATCCAATGGTTACATGCCCCCAAGAAGACCGATCGCGACAAAAGGGAATCGTCGTCCTACCAGGACATGCCGTGGGCTACAAAAAGAAGGCCAAGGCCCTCAGAGTCCTCCCATCCGGAAAACCTCCAAAGGAGTATTCTACTCCTCCGCAAGCTCAGGGGCTACTGTCGGGTATCGTTGTTAGGGATACCCAAAGCAAGGAGGTTAGCGCCCACGCTGTCTCTCTCAGATGGCTCAAGACGTATTAAAAAGTCTCGAGCGACCCTAAGGTTACGGGCTCCGTCTCACCCAAGGTCGTGGGTTCTGTCTCGCCCAACGCCTCGGGTGTGGGCTCCGTCTCGCCTGACCCCAAGGCCACGAGCTCCGTCTCGCTTGACTCCGAGGACGCGGGCTCCGTCTCGCCCTAGGTCATGGGTTCCATCTCGCCCGACCCCTCGGGTGTGGGCTCCGTCTCGCCTGACCCTAAGGCCATGAGCTCCGTCTCACTCGATCCCTTGGATTCGTGCTCCGTCTCGCCGGACCCCAAGGACGCGGGTTCCGTCTTGTCCGACGGGGACTCATACTGCCGCCAACCACTCCAGGTCCAAGCATATGGGCCTGGGTCAAAACTCTGACACCAGGAAAGAGGCTGGCACGCCTCGATATAACCCGTGGCCATGACGGGCCATACCTGACGATTCACATCAAGAACAATATTAGGCGTGCCGGTACTGTTCTGCCTAATCCTCGTACGGACGCTGACAGGCGCGTCAGTTCACCACGATGTCCGCCGAGACAGAGTGGAACGCCATGACCGGCAGATGACGTTTGCGCATGGCGTCAGTGACGAACAGGGCCACGATGTGGAGCTATCCCTGTTGACATCTACAGGATCGGCGGGACCCGCATGAAGAAGAAGAAGGACCCGACAATCCTGAAAGCCTTCTTCTATCTCTGTCTCTCTCTTTTGTTCTTCTCCTTTTCCTCTGCTGTAATCCGTGCTTTCTCTTCGCCTATAAAAAGGGAAGCAGAGCGCCCCATGAAAGGGGGCCGGACCACGAGATAAAAACACAAGAGCACGGCACGAGCACACGGCTGAGCGGCAACCAAGCTCTCAGCACCCGTTCACTCCTTCCACCAGAGACTTGGGATCATTCCCTCTCTCGCCTGTTTGTAACCCCTACTGCAAACCAAGTGCCGGTAACACGAGCAGCAGCGAACTGGACGTAGGGATGTTCCGCCCGAGCCAGTATAAACCCTTGTATCCTCCGAACACACCATCCGAATCAGACGCGCAAATACAAATTTACTGGTCGGTGGTCCAAAAACACCGACAAAAAGTATATTCGTCAAATAAAAAACTTGAATTTAAATGAATAAGTTTAACCCTAAGAACACACAAACTGTTTGCCTATAATATACCACTGGTCACACCTCACTCATAGACTAACAAGTCAACAACGTATTGTACTCGACTCACGTAACGTAACTAGTAATGTACAAACGTTAATCGTAACCCTGATTAGGCCTTGACGTGCACGTCAGCAACGTAAGCGTGCAGCCGCTGTCACCCGTGCTCCCTCTTCCCTGTGACCCTGTCCTCTCCCTGCCACGGCGGGAACGAACCAAAGGACGACCCGCTTTCTGTGGCTGGGGCACCGGGCCGCCCGAACCGAAAAGGAAAGGGGCCCCGGGCCTGGCGCATAGTCAGAAGGGCTCAGGGCCTCAGGCCGCACACTTAACGCCGTTATGCTTGTCGGCCCCCTACCGGCCCGCCTGCTTCTGTACTGGCAGAATCTCCCAAACGTAACGGGATGACCGGAGCGGAGCAGTATAGTCCGTAATAAACAACACACGCCTCGTGCGCTTCCTTCCCCTCCCTCCCTCCCTCTCCCTCGCTTGCCTGTCTCCCTCCCCTCCTCGCTCGCTGGTTCGCTCCGGGCCTCCGTCTCCCTCACCAGTCACCCCACCCACTTCCACCCTCCCGTCGTTCCTTTCCTCTGTCGGCTGGCTCCTCGTCGCGTGGTCTGAAGGGAAGCTGGCCCAGAGGTGGAAAGAGCTAACCCCGGTGAAGGAATCTGAGCCACCTGCGCTCCGATCTGTCTTCCGAAGGACGCGGAGGGAGGAAGGCTCCGGATCGGGGATTTGCGTCCTTCCGCCACGCCCTGATGTGAGTTCTCTCTCTCACCCGAGCGCGGTGGTCCGATTTGTGGGCTTACCGTCTTGATTTCCCTTATGCGTCCATTTCCCGCGGTAGGGATGTGATGTGAGAAGAGGCGTCGTTTTTTTTTTCTGCGCGTTTCTGGTCGGGATGTTCGCAAAAATGTTCCGGGGGTCCTCTGTCTCATATTCAAATTCCGCTTATTAGCAGTGCCGGTGAAGAGACCGTTCTGTACTCGTGTTATCGAGAGCTTGCCTGCTGCTGTCGCTGCTTCCGTTGCAGACCTGTTAGTGTTAGATCTTGTGTCCATCTCTTTCGATTTTTTGTAGCCCGTCGATTTGTTACTCGATTTGTTCCTTAAAAGGTCTCTTCTTTTTTACCCACTCCCACCTTTGATGAATCAGGGGGAAAAAGGGGTTCCTTTTGATCTTTTGACCACGGGGCGCCTAATTTCTAGCCTAGGACTGGGTTTGGCCGTACGGGGGCCGAAGTTTCTTTCTCGAAATGTTGCAACATGCCACCAAGAATGGTTGGTGTCATGGTGTGTGATGCACTGATGCGACTTCTCCGGAATTAAAATGTTCTTGCCCTTCTCTGTTCTCCCGCAGCTGCACTCCACAAATTCTGTTGTGATATATGTATCATTTTCTTTTTACTCTCGGAGACCCTGCCCCCCGTGTGTTCAATCGTGATGAGCTGTACTTGGAATTGATCTATTAATAATCATAGCATATGTCGCTAGCTCTACGCTATGCTATTATTCACACGCTTTCACATCTAAGATTCTTTTCTTCGCGCAGGTCCAAATCGGCGATTGCTTCCGTGTAGGCACACTCAAAAGCAGTATTTCCCTGTGGGGTGGCGTGATCTCCACTGTTCTATCAGTGGAGCAGCCACGAAGGCTGTCGGAACCTTCCCTGTTACATATTCGCAGGCTAAGCCCCAAGATTCTTGTAGGCTTTACTGCGCTGTTCTAGTTGGCGAAGATGTCGTTCCGCAGCATCGTTCGTGATGTTCGGGACAGTTTTGGTAGCCTGTCACGGCGCAGCTTTGAGGTGACTATCGCTGGCCTTTCTGGGCTCACCGTGCATCACAGGGGGAAATCTCAGAGCACGGTGCATGAACTCCGTGATACGGATCTCATAATTCAGGAGAGCCGTTGGGCTAATCTCCCTCCTGAGCTCCTCCGTGATGTGATCCGGAGGCTGGAGGCTAGTGAGAGCACCTGGCCAAATCGCAAGCATGTTGTGTCCTGCGCTGCTGTTTGTCGGGCATGGAGGGAGATGTGCCGGGAGATTGTGCTGAGCCCGGAATTCAGTGGGAAGCTTACGTTCCCAGTCTCTCTAAAGCAGGTATGCTTAAATCCTTGACCTGATTACCTGAATGCTTTTGTGAATGATATTATGTACCTAATGATAGCACTTCCCAATACTTATTCTTATGTCTTTCATATTATTACTAACATTTGATAATGTTTGTCTTCACAGCCTGGGCCTCGCGATAGAATGATTCAGTGTTTCATAAAGCGAGATAAATCAAAGTCCACATATCATCTCTACTTGTGCCTGAGCACTGGTATGTTGTGCCTTTCTTTTGCTTGTATGAGTAGATCGTTTATTGTTTTTTGAATTCCTACGATGATTGATATTTTGGCAAATATCTGCTAGCATCAAGTCGACATTCTGGTCCTCTGTTCTGCCTGTGTCTTTCCGTCATTTCTGCCCAACATTTCTTCGATTCGGAATGTAATTGTTGATTCGCCTTACTTTTCTGCATCAGCTGTACTTATGGAGAATGGCAAGTTCCTCTTATCAGCTAAAAGGAACCGCAAAACAACCTGCACGGAGTATATTATCTCGATGGATGCTGACAACATATCAAGATCTAGCAGCACATATATTGGAAAGCTGAGGTAATAGAATTGAAATGCAAGTGAATGGGTAGCCTTTCTTGTTTTTGCCTGGTTTATTTGATTGTGTCAGCTAATTGATGTATTTCTTGTCATTTCCAGGTCAAACTTCCTCGGCACAAAATTTATGATCTCTGACACACAGCCCCCTTATAGTGGGGCTGTAGTCCCTCATGCTGGCCGGACAAGCCGAAGATTCAACTCCAAGAAGGTCTCCCCTAAGGTGCCAACTGGTAGCTACAACATAGCTCAGGTGACGTACGAGCTAAATGTTCTTGGCACGAGAGGTCCTAGGCGGATGCACTGCGTCATGCACTCCATACCTGCCTTCGCAGTTGAGCCCGGTGGCATAGTCCCTGGACAGCCTGAGCAGATTCTGCCCCGGGCATTAGAGGAGTCCTTTCGCAGCACCACCTCCTTCTCCAAGTCATCCATCATGGACCCGTCCATGGACTTCAGCAGCTCCCGTGACTTCAGCAGCGCCCGCTTTTCTGACATTGCCGGAGGCGCCATAGCTGGCGACGAAGAGGGACAGAACAAGGAGAGGCCGCTCGTGCTCCGCAACAAGGCCCCGAGATGGCACGAACAGCTGCAGTGCTGGTGCCTCAACTTCCGTGGTCGTGTAACCATCGCCTCGGTGAAGAATTTCCAGCTGATCGCCGCGCCAAGCCAGGCCCCTACCCCTGCCGCCGCTGGGGCTCCAACCCCATCACAGCCTGCTCCGCAAGACCAAGATAAGATCATTCTCCAGTTCGGTAAGGTGGCGAAGGATATGTTCACGATGGACTACCGCTACCCGCTCTCGGCCTTCCAGGCTTTCGCCATCTGTTTGAGTAGCTTCGACACCAAATTGGCCTGCGAGTAAATTAGACGCCGTAGAAGCAATGGAACAGTCCGGAGCTGGAAATGCACAAGAGGAGAGATGCATTTGGCCGTAGGATTTTAGTTTGATGCTTTTGCTTTCTGTTGTTTTCTCGCATGGTTGTATTCTGCTTCCTGTTAACCTGGAACAACCGGACTTCTTCGCATGTATGTTAAACCTGCTGGCACCACGGTAGGTGCCATTCGTGTAATGTGCAAAAGATTCCGCCCTTAACGTGAATGAATTGTTTTCGAGCTAGTGCATGTGCATGGCAGCATGGGTACTTGCGTTGTTATACAAGAGCGTCCTGTTTGTCTGCAGGAATTTAGAGGAATCTGGATAAATCTGGAGGAATCTGTGAGAGAAAAACACTGTTCTGGATGAAAAAAGAAGCGGATTAAGCTGGGTTTAAAGACACGCGAACGAGGCCATAATAGCATGGCTGGAAACCGGCTGAGTATTGAGGTGGAGAAGAGAGAAGATAAGAGAAGAGAAGAGAAGTGGAGGTAAGCTTAGCCGGTTTAAACACAAAAATCGAGAAACTTTGTTAGAGAAACAAATGAATCATGTATTAATAGTAAAAAGCTAATTACTATATGAGTGAGCTAAGAGAAGACTATAAATATTTTTATGGCTGGTCGGCTGTATTATTAGCCTGCTCGGTGAAAACGAATCTTGACTTCGCATGATGGAGCCTTGCTAGCTCTGGTTTTATTACAGTTCCAATATGGTTTGGTCACCGGTCATCATGGGTCATGGCATATGATCTGCAAACGCGCCGCCCATGTTTGCCGCGTTGAAGTACGGTGGTTATGTCTGATGGGAGAATCATTGTACATGTGTGTGCCCCTTTTTATGTCAGCAACAAAGCTGTTCTGTTGAGCTTCTTTAGGTTGAGCTTTTTTCGCCCCACTTCTTTTTTTTTATCTCTTATTATCAAACCGGGAGAGTTTGGCCGCCGACTAGACGGTCTACATCGCCCTGTTTTTTTCGTCCGTCCGATCTCTCGTCGTGCGGTCTAGATTGATTGTAGTCGCTTCCGTTTGGAGTTGCTTCTTGTAGCTTCTCGTCATCCTCTATAGGTTTTGCTGCTTTTTTGCGTCCTGCTCCAGCTTCCCGTCCGAATTCGCAGAAACATATATATATTACCTGGCTTCTGCTTCTTCTTCCCCAAGCTTCTTCCTCCTGACGCTTCTCCTCGGCCGCACCGTCCCCAACCCGCTGAGCGACGCATCCGCCCCCACCCTCGGTCAGGCTGCCTCCCGGCGAGGTTGCCACCGACGAATGTCGCCTCCGCCTCTCCGCCCCCGGATCGGCGCCTTCGCCTGGCCGAACACCCACCGCCGCGACGGTGGCGGCAACCTAGGGTTTTGTTGGCCTGGCCGGCCAGTCACCGCCGCGACGGTGACGCCAACCTAGGGTTTCGCCCGCGGCTCAGCTCGTCGGCCATACCTCCTGGTACCTCACCCTCTCCTCCTCCTCCTATTCCGTCTCATCGCTCCTCCCCAAGTCCTCTCTCCATTCATCTCCCTTTTGCATAGGTGGTTGGCCGGCACTGTAGCTTGCGCTGCCTCCCTGGCGCGGCGGCCCTCTGCCGCGGCAGTCCCGGCACAGGCACCCCTCCGCGCGACGGCTCCGGACGTGGCAGCCCTGGCACGGACGCCCCTCACGCCGTGGTAGCCTGCCCAGGCCCCAACTGACGCTGTCCCAGCGTGGTGGCTCTGCTTCGCCGGCTTGCTCCCCGGCGCGCTCCTATTGCAGTCCGCCTTGGCTGCAGTGGACGGCTATCACCTCCCACAAGACCAGCAACTGCCACCAATGCCTGCTGCCGGTACCATCTCCCTTGTCCTCTACTGTTATCTTCGTGTTGGCGCCGCTGCAGCTCGATTGGTAGTCCATTTAATTTAGCTTCCCTGTACATCAAAGCATGTCAACTGGTTCATGATTCGTAAGCCCAGCGCAAATTTGGTGCATTTTTTTTTCCTTTTGGATGCTGCACTGGATGCACTGTCTATGAAGTTGCACTGGACGCATTGTTTATGAACTATGAGTTTGTTTTTTGAATGTTGAAGACAACAAAGGGAATGGACACATGAACAACACATAATTTCCCAAGTTTTAAAATTCGTGTTGAGTACTATATGCATGTGAAACCTATTGCTTTTGCTGATGCCACATATAGTGATGTCTCCCTATCATGTCACAGCTTCCTAGGATATCTTACAACAGATTCGCTCTTGCTAATTTGGCCTACAACTATGTAATATGTTATTCTAATGCCACACATTTACCTAAACAATTCCACGCACATATGCTGCTTTATACTTCAAATTCACAGCAGATTTCAGTGGTATATGCATCCTATTGTTGGTTTCTGATGGCTCATATAGTGATGTCACACTGTCATGTGACAGTCGTCCACATGATGAAATTCTTTGGTAGTCTAAAGCCTGTGATAAAAATGACCTCTCATATTACCTGGGAACATAGGTTGATGATCTTCAAAGCTCCACAGCATGTTCATGTAGCATCTCCTTTCCTATGTTCGGTCCGATGCGATCTATTACAGTTTTTCCCAGTACATAACTCTCCTCGTATCTATATTCTTCTCTACATGTGCCGACAGTTTGTTTTTTTTCCTATGCTGCTTTTTAACTCCGTTTTATGCTTACACACCCACAAGAGATCAGATGATTTTGTTTGGTTCATTTTTCAGCCTACCTCTTGCCGCCCTTCGTTCTCAGATTTTGATTTGTTGTTAATCAGGTCATTGTTTACCTTGTCTGATTATGGTCTGTCTTTCCAAATAGTTACAGAGAGGCCAATGACATCCAATGCTTCTATAGAGATGGCAACCTTTAAACTAAAAGATTTCAGGTACATCCCCATTTCAGCATGTTATCTTTACGAGGCACTTAGTTTTCTTACCATATCGCAAGACTCATCTAATTAGACACTACGACATCTATGTTATGTTGCGGCATACTGATAGTTTATTATGCTCAGATCAACTTTGATGTTGCCTCTCCAACACCATATGCACAGTACGAGATCCGACGCGTTTCTATCACATTCGAATCAGGTCTTTATTATGGTTGAGGTTAGATATTCTTTTCGTTCAAAACAGGTTTTCCTTACTTCTGGTTTCCTCTTCTAGAAGTGAATTGGCTTTCACCCAGTAGTCTCATTAACTACTACTATTGTTCTTCCCTCTACAGATCGTGTTTACCATGATTGAATGCCATGACATTTTATGGTTGTTATATCTTAGAGGTACGAGCAGTGGACATTTCGGAGTTCGTAGTTCTAAGCGGTTGTCAACACCGCTTAAATGGCAACTAATATGTGCTGCGCTGGCTTCTTGTTTTCTTAATTTTATTCCCATAATTTAGGTACGTATTGCTAACTTACTGTAAACATTTGGGTTAAAAAAACCTTCTCAAGTCATCGCTGCTTTTCCATGTCTCTCTTACATCATTCAGTTTCAAATTAGATACGCTTAAGAAAACAAATATATTCAGTTAATTCCTACCTTATGAAGATATTCATTTGTTTTTTCTATGGAAGTTATTCCAACTCAGAATACATATATGTTTTTGCTTAGTTCAGTGCCTTTTCTAATTAATCTAGGAGTATGACCATAAAAAGTATCGTAAGTACCTCGCTGTGTATTCTCAATGAATGAACTAGCCTGCCTGCCGCTATTTATGAAAATAGTAGACATCAGAGATTCTTAGTTATGAAAACTGGAATATGTTTTCATGAATCTTATGCAGGCCACTTATGAGGCTACTATGCATCTGTGAAAAAAAAACTATGTTTCATAGAGTGAATTGAGGACGAGGCCAGTAGGTTGCCCATCTTTAGTTTTCTCTGAATATGTAGATTGTCTTTCATCTAGTGTTCTTGTTCTCATGGGAATTGCTCGAGTTGAACATCTTATTTCTGGAAGACGGCAAAATCTAGATTTTACCATCCCATCAATTTCAAGGTATAAACGATGTTACCTGCACGGTTTGATTTCCGTTTAATCGCCGGCGCGCGCGAATGCGCGCGTGATGGACTAGTATATATAAATAAGGTCGAACACTTTCTCCATGGACGAAGAGTGCACATTTCTGTAGCCACAAGGAGGAGCAGTACAGCTAGGACATGTGATGAAGAAGAAAGGGCCGGCGCATCAAATACGAACCCACGATGAGTGTGACTGGGTGAAGGAATGATCTCCTCTGTCTGCAGCTGCAGGTGAGTATGTGACTTAGAGTAGGTAGTGTCGCACAATGAGGCTATACTCAGTCTCCAATAAATAAAAAGAGTGTGTCTGAGCTGAGTGCACAGAACTGGACCATGAGTGACCATGAGTGAATAATGGATCCACACACTTTTTCTTCCAGGACAGGAAACAAAGCGCATTTGTGGCTTGCTTGGACGGCATGAGCGCGAGAAATGATGGGATGCATTGTGACCCGGCAATCATTCCCGGTGCCACACGAGGGGCTCTCGCCTCCCAGAACGGTGGCAGGCAGGACGAGCCCTGCAGTCCAGTGGCCTCATCACTAGATCGGCAGTGGCTACCAGGCTTGGTGCTCAATATGATTCATTAGGACCGCTTCTCCTCGACGAGGTTTCTGGTGTGGTGTCGGTGTGTGATCGCGTCTGGGTATTCAGATCCAGGAGGAGATCGACCCGAATCTCTCGGTTTTAACTTTTAACTGGGTGGAAGTGTGGACGCGTTCGTGCGATGCAACTCGGCGAGCATCACTCCCCTGTAGGCTAGCTCACTCAGGTGGGGGAATTTCTGATCTTGTCTGCTTGCTTTTCTAGCCGATTCTCTCGTGGGCAGCGTGCTGGTGCCTGGTGGGGCGACGCGGTGGAATCCCACTGCCACTAACCATGGTGGCGAGTCGACTGGCAAGTGCGATGCGATGGGAAGAAGGATTCTCCTTCGCCGTCGTAGCGAATGATGCCCGATGCCCGATGCCCGATGCCCGATGCCCGATGGTATAATACGGTGTTCTGGCTGCTCTGGTCGCCAGATTCTCTCCGTTGCTGCCAGGGGTCTCGAACTGCATGATTGAACCGCCTTGGCTGCTTTTCCCAAGTGGAACATCCATGGATTTTCAGTTTCCGAATAGGGGCGGGCTCCAGGTTTGGTATAATCGACTTGCTTTGAATAAAATTTTGGTGGGTCGCCAGGCTCAATCGCACTTGTGAGAGTGTCAAGTGTACAACCACGCAAAACATCGTTGAAACATAAATCCTCGATTTGCTCTTGCTTGCATGATGTCAAATAGGGCCTAAAATTGTGGTCATGACACTATGCCCCGTTCGGTTTGCTGAAACTTGGCTGAAAAACACTGTTCTGACTAAATTGTTGTGAGAGAAAAATAATGTTTCGGCTAAAAAAACAAGTTGAACAGTGCAGGTTATAAGGCAAGCCGAACGGGGCCTATATTATTATCAAAGTCACTTGTACCTTTTCATATACATTCTTGCTCGAGTCCGATGATAAAAAATTCTCCGGGTCATTGGTGTAGAATAACTATAATAGATACGAGAGCATCTACTATAAAGTAAAAAAGCAAAATAAGTCTATATAAGATTTAAATAGTTTTAACTTAGACACCATAAGATAAGATATAATATGTTTTTTTTAGCAAACTGTGAAACTGGTTTTCATGATTTTCTAAGCTCAAATAAACTTTTTTATAAATTTTCTAGGTTAACCAGATTTTAGTATTTTTAAATGCATATTTTTTTAAAAAAAATAAAAATAATGTTTGTCTAGTTTACCTTTCCAAACTATCTAAAAGTTTATTTTCGCTTTTCGTGATTGACGTGGCGCTATGTCAAACAAACCCCCTGTACAAAAATCTCTCATGGTGCAAAAAAATAAATCTCTACAACTAAAATATTCATAAGAGAATCGTTGACAGGCGTGCGAAACAAATCATCGTTCGCTCCGCTCCCTTCGTGCGAAACAAAACCTTGCGCGCTCACTTCCCCAGGCGCGTGGACCAACGCTCCCTCCCCTCACGAGATGCCGCCTTCAGTCGCGCTCCTTCCTCTTGCCATGACCAATCACGCTCCCTCCTCCCTTTCCCTCAGCCCCGCGGTTGCCCACGCCACCGCCTCCTCTTCCTTCCGTCCGCTCGTCGCATAGGCGCCGCGTCTACCACACCGTCCTCACCCGCACTCGCCCACGCCACCGCCTCCTCACTCCCTACCGCGCACAGCAGCCGCAAGCCCGTGCCACGGAGGAGCGCCGTGGGATTCACCTCTCGTCCACGACCTCAACTTCTGCCTCTGCGTTCCACGGAGGATCTGGTTTATACCAAATCGACGACGATCCCTTCTCCGCACATCTGGTTTTTCCTTGTCGCCCTGTCCCAAGCCATCAGCCTGGTGCCTATGGTCATGGGTAGCAGCCAGCCGCTCCCCATAGAAGATGCTGCCGGCGCCGGCCTGTTCGTCGGGGGAGAGCACGCGCGACCGCCCTGCCTAGCGCCTAGGCTCCCCGACGCCCTGCCTCCACAAGCCCCGCGCTCGCCTCGTCCCCTCTCTTTCTGTCGAGGACCAAATACTGGGGTACCCAAAGAGGAGGAGCTAATAACCATCAAACGTTGATGCTTCCGAACAGACAAGAGCGCAACTACACTTCTTACCCATACAACCGAAGGTTGGCTGCGCCTCGCCCGGCCCCTAAGGGTTGGCTCCGCCTCGCTCGACCCCCGAGGGCTGGACTCTGCCTCGTCCGACGTCTAGGGCCAAACTCCGCCTCACCCGACGGCTGAGGGCTGGCCCCGCATCGCCCGACGTCTAGGGGCTGGCTCCGCCTCACCCGACGTCTGAGGGTTGGCTCCGCCTCGCCCGACGTCCAAGGGTAGGCTCCGCCTCGCCCGACGTCCTAGGGCTAGCTCTGCCTCGCCCAATGTCTGAGGGCAGGCTCCGCCTCACACGATGTCCTGGGGCTGGCTCTACCTCGCCCGACATCTACACCCTGCTCCTTCATAACGACGAGCACAGGGTAAGATAGGACACTCAGGTCAACCGCGGTACCAAGGACCATACCCTGCACGCCTACGGGAAAGTACCATCAGGGTATGACGGGACGGGCGCTTTAAGCCCTTCCAGGCATGACAGAGCCTGAACAGTGTTGTAGGCGTTGACTTTTGTCTTACAGTGTTGTGGGTGCCGCCATGAGCCCTCGGACACGGATCCTGACATAAGCATACAACAACCACTACAATCCAGGAGAGAACTCACATCATCTATAGTAACGGATGTATGGTCACTTCCCTGTCTACTCCCCGTAGGGTCACGTTTCGGCACCCTGGCATGCCACACCGTCCGCCGGAGTAGGATGGGACATGACCACTTGCTGAACGAAGCCAGAGCACGACCCTATCAGGATCAACGAACGTGCTATCCCTGGCACTGTCTACCATGTCAGCAAGGCAGGCTCAAGGGAAAAGAAAGACCCGGCACCTTTGAAGGACCTTCTCTACCTCTGGTTTTCCCCTTTCTCCTATCTGTAATCCCTTCTCCCCCTTGGTCTATAAAAGGGAGGGCAGGACACCCCACTAAGGGGATAGATCAATCCAACACACAACGCATCACATAACACACTACTGAGCAGCAACCGAGCTCTTGGCATCCTTTTGACCTTTCCATCAGAGACTTGGGACATGTCCCTCTCTCGACCGTTTGTACCCCCTACTACGAACCTTTTTCAGTGCTAATAACACGAGCAGCAGCAAACTAGACGTAGGGACATTCTGCCCGAACCAGTATAAACCTTGTGTCTTTTAGCACACCATCCGAGTCTAACATGCAATAAATATAAATTTACTAGTTGGTGTTTATTCAAAACACCGATAGTTAGCGCGCCAGGTAGGGGACCTTTGCGTGTTCCGACATTAACATCAGGCCACGGATGGCTAGCCACGATATCAGCTGGGTCCCAGGCGCACACGTGCGCTTCGGGAACCTAGACTTCAACATTACGGTGGGAGGAGAGTTGGCATTGGCTCACGCCGCAATCCAATCTCTCCCCTCCATCGGCCTCAACTACGAGAGGCTTGAGCGCTGGCTCGGTGTCTCCCTAGGACCCTAGCAGTCCAGGGAGGACCAGTGCCGCCTCACCCTTTCTGACACTAACGACATGGCGCGGTTTTCCGAAGGAGGATCCCTCTCTCTGGAACACCACATACGGAGCGCCTCGACAGCGCTTTCGTTCGGTCTCCGCAACGCTGCGGCGATCATTAGCCACTTTGTGGCACGGCACATGGTCCTACCGCCTGTGAACAACGAGTTTGTGGGGGTGATCGAACACATCATGGAATCTCTCCACAACCTCCTCATAGAGGAGCCAGAGTCATCCTCTGGCTCTGACTCCAGCAGGGGGAGCCATCACCCCTCTTGAGAATGCTTCATGATGGGTACCCCCGAGGGACACGTTGAAAACGTCCCCACGGAGGAGGCTACCCCGACGGGCTACCTCGGCGACAAAATTGAACGGAGACAGCAGCCCCACCTCACATGGGGGTGGAGCAGCTGAAAGCCCGACAGTGGGAGATCGAGGAAGCATGAATCCAGCTTGTGTAGGAGTGCGTGGAGCTCGATCGAGAGATCGAACGCCGTGGAGACGGTGGCCGCGCACGTGCCATAGCCCATGATGTAAACCGGAGGATCATCGCCGATGATGAAGCCCTTCCTCGCTTCGCTCGAGCATGCTAGAACATCGCCGCTGCAACCACCCTACTCCACGGTCTTCTAGAGGCCGTGATGCCCAAGGATCGTCAGGCTCACCATGAGATTCGCACGCTGCTTGAGCGTGTGGCGGCGTAGCAGGCAGAGAGCTCGTTGTCTCGGCGATGCGAGCTTGACACTAGCCAGTGCACACCCTCGGCGTGCCCTGCCAGGGACGTGTTAGTCCACCAGGCATCGCAGGGCAGTAGGCAGCGCGCCGTGGTCCTAGTACATTAGCGTCTCGGCCACAACCGTGACGCACACAGCACCCTCGATGCCCGTAGATGCACCTACGATGACCTAAGAGAAGGAGCCCACCACGGCTATCATCCTCGTCATGGTAGATGTTATGACAGCGGCGAGGACCGAAGCCTGACCCCTGGCCCGCTGGGCCCTCAGGCCTTCGGCCGACACATCCTCAACGCTGATTTCTCGCTAAGGTACCGACCACCTACCAATATCCCAAAGTACTCTGGGGAAACAAACCCTGGACTTTGGCTTGAAGACTATCGGCTTGTCTACCAAGCCGGTGGTGCGGATAATGACGACTTCATTATCTGCAACCTTCTACTATTCTTAGCCGATTTGGCGTGAGCATGATTGGAACTTCTAGGGCACATACAAGCGCCCTAGGAACCCATGGGACCTCAAGAACTACCAACAGAAGACCGGTGAGACCCTCCATGGGTACATCAAGTGCTTCTCCTGATAGTGAAATGAGCTCCCTAACGTCGCTGACACCGACATTATAGGGGCCTTCCTGTCTAGGACTACCCGTGAGTCTTTGGTTCATAAGCTAGGACGCAAGGGCCCGCGAAGCACTAAGGAACTCCTAGACATCGCCACCAGCCACGCCTCAGAAGAAGAGACGGTCGGAGAGATCTTTGATCATCACGAGGGCAAGGCAAGGCGGGACAAGGGCGCCGGCGAAGGCACCTCTAGTCGTTCTGCCAAAAGGAAGAACAAGAAGCAACAGCGCGAGGACTCGCTCGTGGCTGCTGCTGACCGCATGGGTGGTCGGAAGCCCATGGAGGGCACTTCAAACCACTTCAAAAAATTACTCAAGGGGCCATGCCTGAACCATGCCTTCCCGGTTAAGCAACTGATCAAGGACTGTAGCCTCATGTGGGGATTCTTATCCGGAGGCTCTAACAAAGGGGAGCATGAAAAGGACCTTTCCCCCACCATGGACAACGTCAAGGAGAAGGACGACGACTTTCCAATGCTGGACGACTGCCTTATGATCTTTGGAGGATCAACAGCCTATGACTTCAAATGTTGTCAGAAGGTCACGCGCCGCAAGGTCTACATGGCCGAACTGGCCACACCTCCCTTCCTCCGGTGGTCAGAGCCCGCCATAACCTTCGATCGGACCGACCATCTGGAGAGCATCCTGCATCCGGGAAGATATCTGCTCGTGGTCGACCCGATCATCGGCCCAAAGTGGCTCACCAAAGTACTGATGGATGGAGGTAGCGACCTCAACATTATGTACGCCAAGATGCTCGACGAGATGGGTGTCGACCGAACACGACTCCGCCCAACCCGAGCATCTTTCCACGGCATCGTGCCCGGGAAGCAGGCCATGCCACTTGGGCAAATCGATTTGCCCATTACCTTCGGGGATCAGTTCAATTATAGGACTGAAACCCTCACCTTTGAGGTGGTTGGGTTCCTCAGAACCTTCTATGCCATCCTAGGACGTCCATGCTACGTGAAGTTCATGGCTGTCCCCAACTATACATACCTCAAGCTAAAGATACTGGGCCCCCATGGGGTCATCACCGTCGGCACCTCCTTCCAGCGCGCCTATGAGTGTGAGGTCGAGTGCTGCGGTCACGCCGCAGCAATCATCGCCTCCGGGGAGCTCGCCGCCCTCAAGGAGGAGGTCACCGAAGAAGCGCCCGACGCTAAGAAGTTGACCGGATCGTCCGAGTCTACAAAGGGTTCTAAAGAAGTCCTCATAGATCCTGAGAGCGCTGAAGGTAAAATGGTGCGCATTGGTACCACGCTTTTCTCCGAATAGGAAAGCGCCCTCGTCGACTTCCTCCGCGGCAACAAAAACATCTTTGCGTGGAAACCCTCGGATATGCCAGGCATTCCAAAGGAAGTCACTGAGCATACCTTAAAGATCCGCCTAGGCTCCAAGCCAGTGAAGCAACGCCTGCGTTGCTTCGACGAGGAGAAACGCAGGGCCATCGGCGAGGAGATAGCAAAACTATCGACGGCCAGATTCATAAAGGAAGTATACCACCCAAACTGGTTAGCTAATCCCATTCTTGTATGAAAGAAGAGTGGGAAATGGAGGATGTGTGTTGACTATACGGGTCTTAACAAGGCGTGCCCAAAGGATCCATTTCCTTTGCCGTGCATAAACCAAATAGTCGACTCTACCTCGGTGTGCGAAACCCTCTGCTTCCTTGATGGGTACTCCGGGTACCATTAGATTATGATGAAAGAGTTCGACCAGCTCACGACATCTTTCATCACCGTCTTTGGATCATTCTGTTATGTCTTGATGTCGTTCGGTCTGAAGAACGCTAGGGCTACATACCAGTGTTGTATGCTCAAATGCTTCGGGGACCTCATTGGGTGGATCGTTGAGGCCTACGTTGACGACATCGTGGTCAAATCCAAATAGGCTAACCATCTCATTGCTGATCTTGAGCGAACCTTTGCAAAACTCCAAGCCAACGGCATCAAACTCAATCCCGAGAAGTGTGTTTTCGGGGTCCCGAGGGGTATGCTGCTCAGCTTCATCGTCTCTAAGCGTGGCATCAAAGCCAACCTAGAGAAAATCTCAGCCATCACAAGGATGGGCCTGATTCAGAACATAAATGGGGTTCAGCGAGTCATAGGGTGCCTCGTCGCACTCAGCCAATTCATTTCGCACCTCGGTGAATGAGGTCTCCCCCTTTATCAACTCTTGAAGAAAGTTGACCGCTTTGAGTGGACATCCGAGGCCCTAGAGGCACTTGACATGGTCAAACTGCTTCTGACAAAATCCCCAATCTTGGTTCCTCCAACCGATGGAGAATCCCTTCTGCTATACATAGCGGCCACCACGCAAGTGGTCAGCGCCGCCCTAGTAGTCTAGCGGGAAGAAGAGGGGCATGCCCTTAGGGTGCAGCGCCCTATGTACTTCATCAGCGAGGTACTATCTGACTCTAAGACTCGGTACTCCCAAATGTAGAAGCTCCTGTACGCCGTCCTCATCACCAAGAGGAAGCTATGCCACTACTTCGAGTCACACCTGGTGACGGTCATGACATCGTTCCCCCTCGGGGAGGTCGTCCAAAGCTAGGATGCCACGGGAACTGCAAAGTGGGCACTAGAGTTGATGGATCAAGGCATTACGTATGCCTCCCAAACAGCAATCAAGTCCCAGGTGTTGGCGGACTTCATCGCGGAATGGACCGAGGTCCAAATGCCACCAATGGTCGTCGATCAAGAGTACTGGATGATGTACTTCAATGGATCACTGATGAAAAGGGTGCTGGTGCAGGGCTGGTCTTCGTATCGCCCCTCGGGGTACGCATGAGGTACATGGTTTGTCTCCGTTTCCCCTCATCCAATAATGTGGTTGAGTATGAAGCACTCATCAATGGCCTATGCATTGCCATCGAGTTGGGCATCCGACGCCTCGACATCCAAGGCGACTCCTAGCTGGTCGTCAACCAAGTCATGAAGGAGTCAAGCTATCATGATGCTAAGATGGCTGCATACTGCCAAGAAGTCCGACAGCTGGAGGACAAATTTGATGGCCTCAAACTCAATCACATCCCAAGGCGTCTCAACAATGCAGCCGACGCGCTTTTGAAGGCGGCATCCGGCCGAGAGCCGATGCCAATAGGTGTCTTCACTAGTGACCAACACAAGCCCTTGGTGCGCTACGAAGGGTTGGAGCAGGCCAATGATGGTCCATCCGATCCAGCCTCGGGGGCTAACCAACCAACGGCCCCGTCAGGCCCCGAGGTCATAGAGCTTGAAGAGGATCCAGCGACAGAGCCCGACCCTCTAGTCGACTAGAGAACACTCTATCTCAACTACCTCCTCCGTGACACATTGCCAACGGACAAGATGGAAGCTCAATGACTCGCACGTCATGCCAAGTCCTTCATTCTTATGGAGGGCAAACTCTACAAGTGGAGCCACACCAGGATCCTGCAGCGCTGCATCCCCATCGGACAGGGGAAGCATTTGCTGAGCGATATCCACAGTGGGGTCTGTGGTCACCACACCGCGCCTAGAACCTTGGTTGGAAACGCATTCCAACAGGGCTTCTCCTAGCCCACTATAGTAGCTAATGCCGAGCAGATTGTGCGCACCTATGAAGGGTGTCAGTACTACGATCGACAAACTCACCTCCTGACCTAGGCCCTCTAGATGATCCCCATCACGTGGCCCTTCATGATCTAGGGGCTCGATCTAGTTGGGCCTCTCAAGAAGGCGCCCGGAGGATATACCCACTTGCTTGTCACCATAGACAAGTTTACAAAGTGGATAGAAGCTCGGCCAATCTCCATGATCAAATCCGAGCAAGCCGTGTTGTTCTTCCTCGACATCATCCATCGCTTTGGAGTACCGAACTCCATCATTACAGGCAATGGCACATAGTTCACCGGCAAGAAGTTCCTTCGATTTTGTGATGAAAACCACATTTAGGTTGATTGGGTCGCCGTCACACCCCCCCGAACGAACGGGTAGGTCGAGCGCGCAAATGGCATGCTCCTATAGGGCCTCAAGCCTAGGATCTTCAACTGGTTGAACAAATTTGGCGCATGCTGGGTCATCGAGCTCTCCGCAGTGCTCTGGAGCCTAAGGACAACCCCTAGTCGAGCTACTGGCTACACGCCTTTCATCATGGTCTATGGTTTCGAGGCCGTCCTCCCAACCGACCTCGACTATGGAGTGCCGAGGATCAGAGCATACAACGAACAGGGAACTGAGGCATCCCACAAAGACACCATGGACCAGCTAGATGAAGCTCACAATGTCACCCTCTTTTGCTCAGCCAAGTACCAGTAGGCGTTACGATGGTGCCACAGCCGACGGGTGTAGGACTAAGCCTATAATGTTAGGGACCTGGTTCTCTACCTCGTGCAGAGCAACAAGGACTGCCACAAGCTCTCCTCGCCCTAGGAGGGGCCGTACATCATCGCGGAAGTACTTTGGCCTGGCGCCTACAAGTTAAAAACCATCGATGGTGAGGTCTTCACCAATGCCTAGAACATTAAGCAGCTACGTCGTTTTTACCCCTAAATAAACGCATACTTTCTGATGAGTACAGGCCCGATCTTCCGAGAGGTAGCCGGTAAGTTCGATTTGTGGAGATCTCGACGTTGGCGATCCGGCTTCAAATCAGACACGATTCGAACCCTGCAACCATTACACCACCGCTCCGTTGGTTATCAACCAAGCACAACTTGATTGACCTCGCCAAGAAGGCTTTTCCTGCAAGCGAATCGAAGAGCACAAGCAAGAAGGTAAAACACGCAATCTGAAATTGCAAATATGAATGACGCGAATATCAATAGAGGGTTCAAGAACTCGGTTCCAATGGACTAATCGACACAGTGGAGGAGATCAAGAACGGGGGCCCTGGATCACTGTAAAAGGATTTGTCACCACAGTTACAATGAATGATTCAGTTTCTCGAGGGAAAACTAAACTCTAAACAAAACCCAATTGTGTAGCAGCGGCGGCGGCTATGTTTATAGTCTAAGACTCGACCTAGGGTTGGGGATGGCCAGGGGTTGGGCGCCCACAACTTGGGCTTAAGGCCCGACACGATACATGGCCAAGTTGGCCCAAATAGGTGACGCAGCACCTTGCCGTGGTCACACAGAATGATCCACGGACCTTCTGGAGCTGGGACCAGATCCAAAACGACGGCATCGTCGTCCCCTTTCCAACGCATCCAAGAACGGCCCGTTTCGATGTCGTATGAGGAAGTTATGACCGAAACCGTGACGACGTGTCTGCTGAATCCGAGGACGACGTGGCAGCTGAGTTGGAAACGAATTGCAACTTGGGGAAGACCATGGCGTCGGTGTGTCCAGTGTGGTGATGTCCTCATCACTTTCTCTTATCAGTTTTGTCATCAAAATCCCCGATCTTTCGTGACATCCAACCCCTGCAAGTACGAGGGGTTGGACCTCACTCGGGGGCTGCTATGAGTACATTTATCTTACAAATATTCTCTATGTTTTCCCTATTTTCTCATGGTAAGTCCTAAGGGCTAGGATTTTAGGAACAAACTCTAAGTATAACTGGTAGGACTACGGGAAACCCACACCCCAGCGGCTACGGTCTCCTTGCTCACCAGCATGATTAGAATTGGCTCACCCGCACTCTGAGCTTTTTGCAACCTTAACTACGAGAAGGGTCGGAAGGCACTGAACCTCTTTTACAAAAAGAGGGAGAAGAGCTGAAAAGCTATTTGCCGTAACAAAATTTAAGAAATTGTTCATTTTTGCACAAATTCATCGCTTACAAAGTGATTTCATCATGAAAAGGGACTGATGTATTCATGAATACAAAAGATTGTTCACACAGAGGCTCCCCCACAACTTAAACGATTACATTTTCTGACCAGTTCTACTCTAAATACTACTACGGTCGCCATGCCACGCTCTCCACCAGCAACGTCCTACTGCTCCATGGGATCCTTGAGGGCGTCGTCATCTGCAACGTCGAGCACCACATCAGTGACCATGGTGTCTCTGCAAGGATGTCCAGGGACTATGCTATCGTGATCTACCATAACCCTGACAACGACACCTGGACGGGGGGCGCTGCCTACCAAAGAATGCCTGCCATGGCTGATGGATATCTCTGACATCTCATCAAACTTCATGAACTAGTTGATCTGAGCGACTGCAAGGGTGAAACCCCCCATCGGCGTAGTCCTAGGTGGCTTCCCCGACGACAAGGCTCGCCCAGAGAAGATTCACCAGAAGAAGCCTGCATATGGCTCCATCCCGACAAAGGCCTCGCAGACGACGACAAAGCTAACGATGCTCATGAAAGCTCTAGTTTGGTTTTGGTGAATTGATGAAACCCTAAGTGCTAACCTAGTTTATCAAGTGATCATGAGATAGGTAGCACATTCCAAGTGGTGAAGCAAATGAAGATCATGACATGATGATGGCGGTGCTATGGTGATGATCAAGTGCTTGGACTTGAAAAGAAGAAAGAAAAAAACAAAAGACTCAAGGCAAAGGTATAGATTGTAGGTGCCATTTTGTTTGGTTGATCGAGACACTTAGTGAGTGTGATCACATTTAGGATCGATAGCCATATTATTAAGAGGGGTGAAACTCGTATTGAAATGCAGTTATTAAAGTGCCAGTAGATGCTCTAACTCATTGCATATGCATTTAGGATCTAGTGGAGTGCTAACACCCTTGAAAATGTTTGTGAAAATATGCTAACACATGTGCACAAGGTGATACACTTGGTGGTTGGCACATTTGAGCAAGGGTTAGGAACTTCACCGGCGGACCGGTGTGTCCGACGGTGCCACCGGCACCCTAGACAGAAAAGACAGAGGTCACTGTAAGTGACCCGACGCTGGTCTCGGTTGGACCAATGAGTCCGGTCAGTGGTAGCAGAGGGCGCACAGCGTCGGTCTCTGACTAGACGCTGGGTCACTCAGTGACTGGACACTGACAGGGTGCGTCTGGTCCTACTAACGTGGTAGTGGATAGAGGAGTCACCGAGTGACCGGATGATGGGTGTGTCCGGTCAAGCATGATCGGACGCGTCCGATCGTAAAAAGTCCTCTCTAGATGCTAACTGGAAACGACCGAACGCTAGGGTTCAGTGTCTGGTCACTTTGAGCTGCTGCGTCCGGTCATCACTTGACCGTTGAGATCGGGCGATCAACATTTGAAGAGAGGAGACATGTGGTACGCATCGTGTGACCAGACGCTGAGGTCCAGCGTCTAGTTGATATGACTAGAGCGTCCGGTCACCCCGTGTTGTGCCCAGTGAAGGGGTACAATGGCTCTATTTCATGGGGGCTTCTACTTAAGCCCCATGGCCAGGTCAAGCTCACTCTCTTGGCCATTTGCATTGACATAGCAACCTTATGAGCTTATCCAAAGCCCTCCCACTCGTCTCCATCATTGATTCATCATCTTTGTGAGATTGGGAGAGAATCCAAGTGCATTGCTTGAGTGTTTGCATCTAGAGGCACTTGGTGTTCGTGTTTCACTGTGGGATTCGCTTATTACTCTTGGTGGTTGCCACCACCTAGACGGCTTAGAGCAGCGAGGATCGTCGAGCGGAGAGTGGTGATTGTCTCCGCTTCGATCGTGGTGATTATGAGGGGTTCTTGACCTTTCCCTAGCGAAGAGCCAAAAGGTACTCTAGTGGATTGCTCGTGGCTTGTGTGATCCTCATCTTGTGTTGGTTGTGCGGCACCCTATTGAGGGATTGGCGTGTGACGCCAATTAGCTCATAAAACTCCAAGTGAGTGAATCGCCACAATGAGGACTAGCTTGCCGTCAAGCAAGTGAACCTCGGTAAAAAATCATTGTGTCATCATTTGATTCCAAGGTGATTGGTCTTCATTGGTATTCATTCTTGTGATTGATTGGCTCCTTCCTCGACACGGCGGTATAAACAAATTGCTCACTCTCTTTACATTACCGCAAACTAGTTGTCAAGCTCTTTAGTGTAGCTAGTTGTGAGAGCTTGTTAATTTGGTTAGTGTGGCTCTTTAGTTAGCCTTTGAGAGCACACTAACTTAGTGTAGTGACATAGCTATTGTGTGGATAGAAACTATATAAACTAGAATTGTGGTAGGTGGCTTGCTACTTTAGTAGGCTAGCGCAATACTTGCTTTGCCTCATATTTGTCTAACCGGTTTGTTAAGTGTTGTTGTAGATTTTTTTAATAGGCTATTCACCCCCCTCTAGCCATTAGGACCTTTCAAGTGGTATTGGAGCCAAGGTCACCGTGATTTGAGGTTTAACAACCTTCAGTGTAGAAATGGCTAAAATCAACAACACCAAGAAACCACCCCAATTTGATGGCACAAATTATCCGTATTGGAAATCAAAGATGACCACACATATCAAGTCAATCAATAGAAAAGTGTGGAAGGTGGTAGAAACCAAAATTGAGATTGGTGATCCAGAGAATCCCACCATGGCCAAAGAAGTGCTTCTCCAAAATAATGACATTGCTTTAAGTGCCATTCATGATACAATTGATGAGAAAACATTTGAGCAAATCAAGAATATTGAGATGGCTCATGAGGCTTGGAAGAAGTTGGAAGAATCATTTGAGGGTACTCAAGCCGTGAAGGGTGCAAAGGCATACATTCTCAAAGAGAAGTTTGCAAGCTTCAAGATGAAGGAGGATGAGGCAGGGGTCCCCTGGTGGACAAGATCTATCTACTACATCTCAATATAATACACCAAAGACAAAGGACGTAGGGTATTACTTTGATTAGATGGCCCGAACCTGTCTAAATCACTATCTCTGCGCCTTGTGTCACCATCCGGTTCCTGATTATGCGCACCCCCACCGACAAATCTACCATCGTGGGATACCCCTCGGTGGACTACCGACGATATTCTATCGACAGTTGGCACGCCAGGTAGGGGTGTGTGCTTGATCCATGGCGAGCCAGATGGACCTCAAATCAACAGCGCATTCTCGTCATCAATCTCGTGGAGATCCATGCCGGTCCACAATGATGATTCATCGCTGGCTACACCAGCCCCGTGACAGCAGATCCGATCTTGGAACTGCCTCTGAGGTCGCCTTCATCAACAACTCGCCGCCCGCTTCCTCGCTACCAGAGGAGGCAGATCAACAACGACGATCTGATCATATCCATCAATCAGGTCAGTCTGAAGCTCGCCGATTGCCTCTCCATCGCCGAATTGGCTCTAGACACTCTGGTTTAGCGCCGACCACCCTCCAATCCAAATCTATCGAAGGCTGCCCAGAAAACTCTAGGGGTTATGGCCCTACCCTTCGGGTTCACCAACACCGCCGCCGCTTACCAACATGCCCTGAGGGGCAGATTCACCGACCAGGTTGAAGACGTCCATCCTCTCGCCAACCTGATAGCGCCATACATCGCCGATCAGACGCTCCGTCTAAAGCTAAGTCATGCTTTAATATTCTTCTAAATATTCTGTGATCTTCGTATATCGCCATAATGTTTCTCCGAGCTGTTTTCTCCATATTTGCTCTCCAAACGATTTTCTAAACCCTCGAACTGTCACGTTGATGCTCGGACGCCTCCAGAGACGGCCCTATCTCTGGCTCCTCCCTACACGTGCTACGGTCTCCATGCTCTACATTATGGGTGGTCAACAGCGGCTCCTTGGTCACGCCTGTTCCTCCTACACGTGCACGAGCTCCGCGCTCTGCGTTATGGTTAACGGGCTAGCTAGGGCTGGAGACTCAGCCACACACTAACTGTCCGGGCGGTTTATATTAAATATAAATATATTTTCACGCCAACTGATCGCTGAACTGCATACGCCGTTTCATCACCATTGCTGATTTTTCTCTAGAGTTTATTTATTTGTGCATCATGTACTACCCGTTCTATATATTTGTATTGCAGGATCATCGTCCAGGTGATCAGATCACATGGTGCTCAGACTTCTCCACCAATCAACTGGTCAAACCACTTGGTTCATGGACTCCATCACCAACCAGTTGATCGGACTGTTCGTCGGTCGCTTCTACTCAATGCTCACTTCACCGCCGACCAGTTGACCAGACTGTTCGCCGCTCATACTTCATCGCCAGCTACGCCGGTTACTCCTTAGCGCTCGGATTCTTCATGCTCGAGGACTAAGTGGGCACACTTCACCGCACGAACGTCATCGGCTATGCTGGGGACTCCTCGATGCTCGAACATCATCGCCTACGCCAGGGACTCCTCGGTGCTCGGTCATCGCCAGCGACGCCAGGGACTCCACGCTCCTCGGTGCTCGGTCATCGCCAGCGATGCCGAGGACTCCATGATCCTCGATGCCCGGTCATCGCCAGCGATGCTGGGGACTCCTCGCTCCTCGGTGCTCGGACATCACCAGCGACACCGAGGACTCCTCGCTCCTCGGTGCTCGGTCATCGCCAGCGACACCAAAGACTCCTTGCTCCTCGGTGCTCGGACATCACCAGTGATGCCTAGGACTCCTCGCTCCTCGGTGCTCGGTCATCGCCAGCGACACCGAGGACTCCTCACTCCTCAGTGCTCGGTCATCGCCAGCGACGCTGGGGACTCCTCGCTCCTCGATGCTCGGTCATCACCAGCGATGCTGGGGACTCCTTGCTCCTTGGTGCTCGGACATCGCCGCCTACGCTAGGGACTCCTCGCTCCTCGGTGCTCGATCATCGCCAGCGATGCTGGGGACTCTGCAGTGCTCGGTCATCGCCAGTGACGCTGGTGACTCCTCACTCCTTGGTGCTCAGACATCGCCGCCTACACCAGGGACTCCTCGCTCCTCGGTGCTCGGTCATCACCAGCGACGTTGGGGACTCATCGCTCCTCGGTGCTCGGACATCACCAGCGATGCCGGGGACTCCTCGCTCCTTGATGCTCGGACATCACCAGCGATGCCGGGGACTCCTCGCTCCTCGGTGCTCGGTCATTGCCAGCGACGTCGAGGACTCCTTGCTCCTCGATGCTCGGTCATCACCAGCGACGCCGAGGACTCCTTGGTGCTCGGTCATCGCCAGCGACGCCGGGGACTCCTCACTCCTCGGTGCTCAGACATCACTAGTGATGTCAGGGACTCCTTGCTCCTCGGTGCTCGGACATCGCCAGCGACACCAGGGACTCCTCGCTCCTCGGTGCTCGGTCATCGCCAGCGACGCCAGGGACTCCTTGCTCCTCGGTGCTCGAACATCGCCAGCGACACCGGGGACTCCTCGCTCCTCGGTGCTCGGTCATCGCCAGCGATGCTGGGGACTCCTTGCTCCTCGTTCCTTGGTCATCGCCAGTGACATCGGGGACTCCTCGCTCCTCGGTGCTCGGACATCACCAGCAACACCGAGGACTCCTCGCTCCTCGGTGCTCGATCATCACCAGCGACACCGGGGACTCCTCGCTCCTCGGTGCTCAGTCATCGCCAGCGACGTCGGGGACTCCTCGGTGCTCCCTTGGTGGTTGGATCTTGCTACGTCTTGTCGGTGTGCTATCAAGCTGCTCCATGCTATTCGAATTAGGGTGTTGATCTTGGGCAGCACGTCTGGGGTCTTGATACGCTCATGTCAGACGACGTCGGCAAGCTTTTAGACTTCTTTTCCTTTGACCCTGCTACAAGATTCATTCTTCATCTTCCTACAAGCTCGAGGACTAAGTGGGACACTTCACCTTGCGGTGAATGTGCGCTTTTCATCTCAAGGCTATGCCCGGGGACTGGCTGCCTGCTCGGCTGGTCTTCTACTTTATGACCCTAGCACCACGTGACTACATCACCTACTGTTAGGCTCGGTGACTAGCTATGGGGGTACGACCCCGGGTATCCTCAAGACAAGACATGGGCCATACCATCAGAGGTGGCTCAGCCCATAAGATCAAGGCATGCATGGCGCTGCTCGGTGTGCACCGCAAGACATTGTATAGTACCAAACAGGATACTTTCCTTGTAACCCTGTCCCTCTAGACTATATAAGGAGAGGCAGGGGTCCCCTAGTGGACAAGATCTATCTACTACATCTCAATACAATACACCAAAGACACAGGACGTAGGGTATTATGTCGATCAGATGGCCTGAACCTATCTAAATCACTGTCTCTGCGCCTTGTGTCACCATTCGGTTCCTGATTACGCGCACCCCATCTACAAATCTACCATCGCGGGATACCCCTCGGTGGACTGCCGATGATATTCTGTCGACATGCCGTGACATGCGAACGCGCTCGACGAAAAGGAAAAAGGAGGAGAGGCAGTAGCTCAAGAATAGGCGGAGGAATGGGATGAGAACCCTCTCCCTTCCCCTATTTAAGGAGGAGACGCAGCAGTTGGAGAAAGGCAAAAGGTTTGGGGCGAAAGACCCTCTCCCTTCCTCTATTCAATGTAGATGGGAATTCAATGTTGATGGGAATTTGAGGGGACGCGTCTTGACCGATGGGACGTGCCCTGATCGATGAGACAACGTCTGGTCAAATGAGATGCGGCCTAGGCATGGCCCGCCACTACCGCACTCCAGGCATGAGAAACAAGGCGCAGTCGCATGCAGGCGCCTCTCTGCCTTCCTAGGCAGGACCCGAAAGGTCCCGACGACAGAACCTCCACCAAGGGGATCCCAATGGGCCTCCTAAATCGATCGGATGGTCCAGGCATACCCGGAGCGACGGGGTTAAGAAACCAAACGACCGTCAAAAGATAAGCATCCTTATTTACTTACTTTACATATCAATGTCACTATCGAGCCTCCAACCCCAGCAATGGTAGGGGCGTGGACATCGCTCAGGGGCTGCCAAGAGTGTCTACTCGTTGAGACATTCTCTTCGCCCGACCCCTCCTTACATTAAAAAACTGGAGGCACAGTGTGCGGGTGTAAACTTTGAGTAAAACTAGATGAACCACTAGACCCTACGCCCCTGCAGCTACGCCATTTTTTGTTCTCCAGCGTAATTGAATTCTTTGTCTTCGCACCCCTAGCTTTAGCGTCCGCCTTCTCAAGAAGGGTTCGGAGGGGTCTGCCTATGGAATCTCCTTCAAGGAGAAGTTGTCAGGTCACCCAAGTCAATCGAATGGCTCAGATCGCTGCCGAGAGACAAAAGAAAAATTGTGATGCTCGTGCAGGTTACGCCGGCCCCGTCACAGACGTTGGACCCAAACCTCACACAAAAATGTCCGGTAAGAGCTTCCCATTGCTCATGCCACTGAGGTAAACATCATTGACCCTCGCTTTCATTTCCATTACATCGTACATTCATTCCATATATTCAAGCGTTGCATATGCAATTGCTGCATCTCAACGCTTTGCATCGCGTCACAAACCGGTAGTCGAGTCATTCGATATGAGCGGCAACTAACTGAGGTTTGAAGGATGGCCCACGAAGGGCTTGAGGTTGCCTCATGCCAAACAGAGCCAGGGGAGAAAAATTGAGATGAGCCCCAGCGTTGTTGCCTGACCCCGCTCAGAAGCGAATAGGGATATCTCGACCTTTCTCGTTCGATTCTAACCTCAAGCCAAACCCATAGAATATCCATCGAGAAGAGGCTAACAGGCCACTCGAGCCTATTGAATGGCTCGGGCATCTGTCGGGATACTAGTTAAGAAGTAGTAGAATGCCACATGAGGGCTATGCCAACCCCATTAGCGGATGACGGACCCGGATTCCACACAAATGTGCCCATTAGCGAGCTCATAGAGCACGACACTTGAGCCGTTGAGGCAAGTGTCATTAGCTTAGCCCCTCTAGTTGTGGAAACTGAGGACAGGGTGACGCGTGAAACATGGCCAACCCCTATCCGACCCCAAGGGGCTCAGGGGCTCGAGTCGCTCGATCCTAGATTGAGAGACCGAGGTTCGAAGGCTAGCCCGCTAAGGGCCCGAGGCCGCCTCACATCGACCAAGACCCAAGGGAGAAAACATAGATGAGCCTTAGCGGCCTTCACCCAACCCACATAGAGGCGGATAGGGTCATCTCAACCTTCTAGTTCAATCCAACCTCTAGCCGAGCCCATAGAATCCCCATTGAGGGGGAATCTATTGGAAGGCGGGTTAAGGAACAACAAAATGCCACCCAAGGGCCTTGTCGACCCTGTCATGAGCGACAGGACTAGATTATGTTTGAACATCCTGTTAGCGAGCTCATCAACCACGTCACTCGAGCCATCAAGGCAAGTGACGTCGCCTCAACCTCTCTAGTTGGAAAAACCACGGACGGGGCGACAGTCACAAAAATGAGCCGACCCTTGACCGAACCCCCTCCATGCGCGGGGGCTTAGGGAAGGTCAGACTTATAATGAGACCAAACGCACAGTCGCAGAACAATAGCTAAAATCCTAAGGAAGGGGTATGCGTGAATACAGGAGTAGTTCCACTATCCTCTCTTTGGTCTCCAGTGACATCCGACCCCTACAACCGCAAGGGGTCAGACCTCACTCGGGTGCTGATAAAGGTATAAATACCCCCTTTTTTCAAAATAGTCGCTACGTCGGACCTCTTCCTCACGTTAAGGTTAGTGGCAAGGTAGTTGTCAAGCTCTTTAGTGTAGCTAGTTGTGAGAGCTTGTTAGTTTGGTCAGTGTGGCTCTTTAGTTAGCCTTTGAGAGCACACTAACTTAGTGTAGTGACATAGCTATTATGTGGATAGAAACTATATAAACTAAAATTGTGGTAGGTGGCTTGCTACTTTAGTAGGCTAGCGCAATACTTGCTTTGCCTCATATTTGTCTAACCGGTTTGTTAAGTGTTGTTGTAGATTTTTTAATAGGCTATTCACCCCCCCTCTAGCCATTAGGACCTTTCAAGTGGTATTGGAGCCAAGGTCACCGTGATTTGAGGTTTAACAACCTTCAGTGTAAAAATGGCTAAAATCAACAACACCAAGAAACCACCCCAATTTGATGGCACAAATTATCCGTATTGGAAATCAAAGATGACCACACATATCAAGCCAATCAATAGAAAAGTGTGGAAGGTGGTAGAAACCAAAATTGAGATTGGTGATCCAGAGAATCCCACCATGGCCGAAGAAGTGCTTCTCCAAAACAATGACATTGCTTTAAGTGCCATTCATGATACAATTGATGAGAAAACATTTGAGCAAATCAAGAATATTGAGATGGCTCATGAGGCTTGGAAGAAGTTGGAAGAATCATTTGAGGGTACTCAAGCCATGAAGGGTGCAAAGGCATACATTCTCAAAGAGAAGTTTGCAAGCTTCAAGATGAAGGAGGATGAGAGTGTGCCGAAGATGTTCCATAGGCTTCAAGTGCTTGTCAATGATCTCAAAGCACTTAGAGAAGAGGTGAAGGACAAGGACTTCTCCCACAAGTTCTTGAGATGTTTGCCTTCAAGATTTGGCACATTGGTCACTATTCTAGTGAGGAGCGGTTTGGACACCATGACACAAAACCAAGTGTTAGGAGATATAATGACCAATGATACATATAGAGATGACGATGAGAAGGAAGAAAAGGAGAAGAAAGATGAGAAGAAGGATGAGAAGAAGAAGAGCGTGGCATTCAAAGCCGCATCATCCAAGGATAAGGCCAAGCAAGATACATCAAGTGAAGATGATGGCTCATGGGATGATGATGATGAGAAGATGGCTCTCTTTGTCAAGAAATTTGGCAAATTCATGATGAAGAAAGGGTACCATGCTAGAAGAAAGAAATCTTCATCCAAGAACAAGGAAGAGTCAAGAAGGTGCTTCAAATGTGGAAGCAAAGATCATCTTGTTGCTCAATGTCCATACAATAGCGACAATGATGATGATAACAAGAAGAACAAGAAGCTTGGCTAGGCTCAAAAGAAGCTTGAAAAAGCTCATTCCTCTTTGCTTAATGAGCAAAATAAAAAGAAGCATGTTGAGACTTGTGATGTAGGCTTAACTTGTGATATAATTGATGAATCATTATCTATGCCTATCATTGTTGCGCCCGCTAACCCTTCTTGTAGTACTTCTACTTTCACCTCATCTAGTAGTGATGGTTTCACTTGTGATGCCTCACTAATGGTTGAGAATGAGAACCTCAAGAAGGAGGTCAATAAGCTCACTCACACCTTGGCTAAGGCCTATGATGGTGAGGACCGCTTGCTTATGTGCTTGGATAGCCAAAGAGCTTCTCTCTACAAAGAGGGATTGGGCTATACCCCCAAGAAAGGCAAGGCGGACTTTGCTCCTCACAAGACTAGTTTTGTGAAGAACAATGGTCGGTTTTGCACTAGTTATAAGCAAGTTGGGCATAAAGAGCATGAATGCAAAAACAAGAGCAAAAATGCTAATGTATACTCAATTAAGATTAATTCTTTCTATGTGCTTACTAAGGGTACAAATGGTGTAAAGGCTAAGTTCATTGGTAAATCATGGATGGGCTCAAAGAAGAAAACCATTTGGGTACCAAAGAGCTTAGTAACTAATCTTCAAGGACCCAAGCAAGTTTGGGTACCTAAAAAGAATTGATCTTCTTTTGTAGGTCAATTACAAAGCCGGACGAAGGCATTGGGTTCTTGATAGTGGGTGCACTCAACACATGACTGATGATGCAAGAATGTTCAACTCAATCAACACCAATGGTAATGATGGTTATGATAGTATCATATTTGGTGACAATGGCAAAGGCAAGGTTAAAGGGCTTGGTAAGATTGCAATATCCAATGATATGAGCATATCCAATGTGTTGCTAGTAGAGAGCTTGATCTTCAATTTGCTATCTGTGGCTCAATTGTGTGATCTTGGATTCAAATGCATATTTGGCGTAGATGATGTAGAGATCATAAGTGTAGATGGCTCTAACTTGATCTTCAAAGGCTTTAGATATGAGAATCTATACTTGGTTGATTTCAATGCTAGTGAAGCTAGATTATCTACATGCTTGTTCACTATGTCTAGCATGGGTTGGTTATGGCATAGAAGGCTTGGTCATGTTGGAATAAAACAATTGAATAGATTGGTTAAGCATGACTTGGTTAGAGGCTTGAAAGATGTTGTGTTTGAAAAGAATAAGCTTTGTAGCTCTTGTCAAGCTGGAAAACAAGTTGAAAACACCCATCCCAAGAAAAGCATGATGAGCACTAGTAAAGCATTTGAGTTATTGCACATGGATTTGTTTAGGCCAACACAATACACTAGCATTGGTGGTAACAAATATGGCTTTGTGATAGTGGATGATTACACTAGATACACATGGGTATTCTTTCTAGTGGACAAAAGTGATGTGTTTGCAACATTCAAATCATTTGTCAAGGGCATTCACAATGAGTTTGAAACAACCATCAAGAGAGTTAGAAGTGACAATGGTAGTGAGCTTAAGAACACTAGAATTGATGAGTTGTGTGATGAATTTGGAATTAGACATCAATTCTCGACCAAGTACACTCCACAATCAAATGGCCTTGTTGAGAGGAAGAATAGAACACTCATTGATATGGCAAGGTCTATGCTTAGTGAGTACAATGTGAGTCAATCTTTTTGGGCCAAAGCTATCAACATGGCTTGCTATTGTAGCAACCGCCTCTATTGTCACCCATTGAAAGAGAAGACACCATATGAACTCTTGAATGGTAGAAAGCCCAACATTGCATATTTTTGGGTCTTTAGTTGCAAATGCTATATTTTGAAGAAAGGCACTAGATTGGGCAAGTTTGACAAGAAATATGATGAAGGATTCGTACTTGGTTATTCCACTACAAGCAAAGCATATAGAGTTTGGAATTTAGATATTGGTACTCTTGAGGAAGTTCATGATGTTGAATTTGATGAAACCAATGGTTCATAAGTAGAGAATGAGAACATGGAAGATGTTAGAGGCATTCAACTTTCAAATGCCATGAAGAACATGGATGTTGGTGAATTGAGGCCTAGGCAAGTGAATGATGATGGAGATGATCAAGTGCAAGTGCTCTCTAACTCAAATGTGCAAGATGATATAAAATCAAGTTAGTACAAGTGGCTCTTATGATAATGAACAAGATCAAGTGTCTAGTACATCATCTCAACCCAATGATCAAGCAAGTGCAAGCAATCAAGTTCCAATCCTCCAACTAACCAATATTGCAAGGGATCATCCATTGAACACTATCATTGGTGATATTTCTAGAGGTGTGTAAACTAGATCAAGATTGGCTTCATTTTGTGAGCATTTCTTATTTGTGTCATCCGTTGAACCAAAGAAGATAGATGAAGCATTGAAGGATGTTGATTGGGTGAATGCTATGCATGAAGAATTGAATAACTTCACAAGAAATCAAGTATGTGAATTAGTAGAGAGACCAAAGGGACACAATGTGATTGAAACCAAATGGGTCTTTAGAAACAAGCAAGATCAAGATGGGATAGTAGTAAGGAACAAAGCAAGATTGGTAGCTCAAGGCTATACATAAGTTGAAGGTCTTGACTTTGGAGAAACATATGCCCCGGTTGCTAGATTGGAAGCAATTAGGATCTTGCTAGCCTATGCTTGTGCCCACAACATCAAGCTCTATCAAATGGATGTTAAGAGTGCATTTCTCAATGGTTACATCAATGAAGAAGTGTATGTTGAGCAACCTCCTAGTTTTGAAGATGACAAGAAGCCTGACCATGTGTACAAGTTGACGAAGGCATTGTATGGCTTGAAGCAAGCACCTAGAGCATGGTATGAGAGATTGAGGGACTTCCTACTCTCTAAAGGGTTCACGATGGGCAAGGTTGACACCATTCTTTTATCAAGAAGATTGACAAAGACTTGTTTGTGTTACAAATCTATGTTGATGACATCATATTTGGATCAACCAATCAAAACTTTTGTGATAAGTTTGGAAAGATGATGGCTAATGAGTTTGAGATGTCCATGATTGGAGAGTTAAGTTACTTCCTTGGTGTTTAAATCAAGCAATTGAAGAATGGTACTTTTGTGAGTCAAGGCAAGTATATCAAGGACATGATCAAGAAGTTTGGCATGAGTGATAGTAAAGTCATTAGTACACCAATGAGAACAAATGGCAACTTGGATAGTGATGCAAGTGGCAATATGGTGGATCAAAAATTGTATCGGTCTATGATTGGAAGTCTACTCTATGTGACCACATCAAGGCCAGATGTCATGTTTAGTGTATGCATGTGTGCAAGATTTCAAGCCTCACCAAGAGAAAGTCATTTGAAGGCTACAAAGAGAATATTGAGGTACTTGAAGCATATACAAAATGTTGATTTGTGGTATCCCAAAGGAGCAAAGTTTTAGCTAGTTGGTTACTCTGACTCGGATTATGCGGGATGCAAGGTTGAAATGAAGAGCACCTCGGGCACATGTCAATTGTTGGGAAGATCACTTGTTTTATGGTCATCAAAGAAGCAAAATAGTGTTGCATTATCAACCGCCGAAGCCGAATACATATCCGCTAGTAGTTGTTGTGCACAAATACTTTGGATGAAGGCCACTTTGAGTGACTTTGGAATAAAGTTCAAAAAGGTGCCATTGCTATGTGATAATGAGAGTGCAATCAAATTGACCAACAATCTAGTTCAACATGCAAGAACAAAGCACATTGATGTCTACCACCATTTCATAAGAGATCACCAACAAAAAGGGGACATTTGCATTGAGAGTGTAGGCACTGAAGATCAACTTGCCGATATATTCATCAAGCCATTGGATGAGAAAAGGTTTTGCAAGCTAAGAAATGAGTTGAACATATTGGATTTCTCAAATATGTGTTGATGCACCCCCACTCATATGACATGCCTCTCCTTCGAGCAATCCAAGGTAAAAGTTGATTGGCATGGCATACATCCTTGCTAAGGACTTGTTTAGTGCATCTAGACATCTTTCATATTTAATAGGCTCATTCATGAAAATCAAATGAATTTGATGATTGTATGGTACCACTATTGCTTCTATGCTTATTTGGATCTAGTGGTAGCATATGACATGTTTGTGGGCTTGTAAACCTAGTGTTTGATCTAGAAAATGAGTTCTAAGTGTTTAACTCAACATGGTACAAGATAACCCTTATTTGGAGGTGTGAAGAAGCTTGTCGTTGGATCAAACCGAGTTAAATGTCTTTGGCAAGTATTCTAGATTGAACCAAATTTGGGAAAATAATCCTCACCCCATTGATTGATATTAATAATCTCAACCTATCTACATTTTGAACCTTTATGGTCATTGATGACAAATGGGGAGAAAAACAAAGATATTAGTGTCCTAAGATTATAAAAAGACAACAAAGGGGAGAACTTGACATAGGAGGAGAGATATGACAAAAGAAAAGGATCAATTAAAATTTTGAGCACACAAGTAGGGGGAGCAAGCTCATGAACTTGTATGGTGCATTTGAATGTGCATTTCATATGTTTGCTTGCATGGCACAAGTTTTAAATTTCAATATTCATGCTTGTGTGGTGTATGCTAGTTATAGGTTTTAATGATGAAATGAAAATCTAGCATGAATAGGTTATCTAGTGATTTCATTTCCAAGTGTTTCCAAGTGGTATAATGGTGCTATGGATGGTATAATGGTGCACTCCGATTGGTATCATGCTTCAAAGGTCCATCCTTTATACCTTAGCATCATTAGGTAGATATTGTCTCCTATATTTTCTATCTAAGCATATATGCAAGCTACAATCCAAACTCTTAGCACATATGTAGGGAGAGCAATTTCTACCATTTGGGGTTCATGAAACTTGTCCATATCCTTTTACACATGGTAAATATGCTTGGGCAAGTAACATGGATTAAATTGAATTTCAATTCATATCTTTGTAAAAGGGTTGTCATCAATTACCAAAAAGGGGGAGATTGAAAGCTCTAGTTTGGTTTTGGTGAATTGATGAAACCCTAAGTGCTAACCTAGTTTATCAAGTGATCATGAGATAGGTAGCACATTTGAAAGGTACTGAACTATTTTAGTACGGGAGTTGGCCCGATCTTCACGATAGTAGGTCACGATCATGATAACTTGCAACAAGGCAGTGGGGATAAAAGGGTAATTTGCTGAAGAACAGCGGAATAACTAGCTTTATACCTGACCAAGGTTGGATGCGACCAAGCGATGGGGAGAGAGACATCGAGACCACGAAGACTTCGACTCGATCTCCGAATGACCACAGAACCACAACCGGAGCTAATCCACATAAGGCGGGGCAGCTGTACTGGAACCCGCAAAGCATGAACTAGTGGATCCTAGAGGAATCTCTTCACAAGTCTAGGAAGAACAAGGAAGAACAAGGGTTTGAGTAAGCACTCGGCAGCTCAGCTGCAATATCACTTGAATTATCAAATCATCAAAAGTCTTTTTCTAGTATCCTAGAGGTGGTATTTATACTATGAGAAGTCTCTAAGATAGATGTGAACTGAAGAAACCACGTTGGGAGGTGGAAGGTCAACTGGCTAGAGCTTTTATGAGGTGGTCTTCAGTTCCTGCGCGTCATCTAGGCTTCTATGTAGTCTTTAATATTTTGGTCATAACTCCTTCCTTCATAGCTTTTGGGAGACAAAAGGTATGACTGTTTCATCTGGATGGTTCTATCATGCTGGGTTGACTCGAACATAGTTCTTCTTTCTGATCCATCCTTGATGTATCCTTGTCTTCCTTCTTGGAGAACCTGAGTAATAACAACATGCATGACTTAGGTAGCTCGAAATTACCATCAATGTTTAATTGAAATTCACAAAGTAGCGTGTGCACCTCTTGCTGTATCTTTTGGGCGCGGCTATGGGTGATTGGTCCAGTAGGGACTTGGAGTGGTGTATCAGCTGGTGAGGTGGTCGGAGAGGTCGCTGAGGTCGGTGCAGTGGTCAGTGGGGTCACTGAGGTGGTCGGAGAGGTCGCCGAGGTGGTCGGAGAGGTCACCGAGGTGGTCAGAGAGATCGCCGAGGTGGTCGGAGAGGTCTCCGACGCTGGCGTGGTCACATCATCCTCCCCCTCTTGAAAAAGAGTCATCCTCGACTCTTCCAATCCAAAGAATAGAGATAGGTCGGCCACATTAAAACTGGTACTCACACCATAAGTACTAGGCAGATCAATTTCATAAGCATTGTCGTTGATCTTGCGTAGCACTTTGAAAGGACCATCAGCTCGGGCTTGCAACTTGCTTTTGCGTTGTTCAGGAAATCTATCCTTGCGTAGATGCACCCAAACCAAGTCTCCAGGTTCAAATAACACCTTTCTTCGACCTTTATTGGCGTGCTTCTCATACATCTTTGTCATCTTTTCAATGTTTGTCCGAGCTCTATCATGAAGGTTCTTGACAAACTCGGCTTGCTTGCTTGCATCGAAGTTTACATGTTCCTACATAGGTAAAGGCAAAAGATCTATGGGAGCAGTGGGTTTAAACCCATATACAATTTCAAATGGACAAAATTTAGTGGTCGAGTGTACTGCCCTATTGTATGCAAACTCGACATGTGGCAAACTTTCTTCCCAAAGTTTCAAGTTCTTCTTGAGGATAGCTCGTAGTAGCATTGATAGAGTACGGTTCACAACTTCAGTCTGTCCATCCGTTTATGGATGACATGTCGTAGAGAACAGCAACTATGTTCCAAGTTTTCCCCATAAAGTTTTCCAAAAGTAACTAAAAAATTTGATGTCACGATCAGAAACAATGGTTCGTGGCACTCCATGTAGTCATACAATTTCTTTGAAAAACAATTCAGCGATATGTGAAGCATCATCGCTCTTGTGGCATGGGATAAAATGTGCCATTTTGCTAAAACTATCAACCACAACAAAGATGGAATCCCTTCCCCGCTTGGTTCAAGGTAAACCAAGAACAAAATCCATGGAGATATCTTCCCAAGGCACAGTAGGGATAGGCAAAGGAGTGTATAATCCATGAGGGTTCACATGAGACTTAGCTTTGTGGCATGATTCACAGCGAAGAATATGTCTCTCCACATCTCTTCTCATCTTTGGCCAAAAGAAGTGGTCGGTAAGGACTTGTTCTGTCTTCTTGGCGCCAAAATGGCCCATGAGTCCTCCTATGTGGGCTTCCTGCACAAGTAAAATTCAAACAGAGCACTCTGGAATACATAGTTTGTTAGCTCGAAACAAAAACCCATTATGCACATGAAAGTTTTTCCATCCTTTGCCATCACGACACTTGGAATATGGTTCAGCAAAATATGAATTAGTTGTATATAAACCTTTTATGTTTTCTAATCCAAGAATCTTAGTGTCAAGTTGGGTTAGCAAAGTGTGACATCGAGACAACGCATCTGCTATAACATTCTCTTTTCCTTTCTTGTACTTGACAATATAGGGAAATGATTTAATGAATTCACACCATTTTGCATGTCTTCTATTCAGTTTCAGTTGTCCTTTAAGGTGTTTCAATGATTCATGATCTGAATGTATCACAAATTCTTTAGGAAAAAGGTAATGTTGCCAAGTTTCCAAACTCCGAACAAGAGCATATAATTCTTTATCATAAACTGAATAATTTAGAGTTGGACCACTTAGCTTTTCACTGAAGTATGCAATTGGCTTTCGTCCTTGCATGAGCACACCTCCAATCCCAACTCCACTTGCATCACATTCTATTTCAAATGACTTACCAAAATCTGGGAGTGCAAGGACTAGGGCTGTTGTTAACTTCATCTTCAATTCTTCAAATGCCTTCTGTTGTGCTTCTCCCCACTTGAAGAGCACTTCTTTCTTTGTCAGCTCATTGATTGGTGCAGCAATAGTGCTAAAATCCTTCGCGAACCGCCGATAGAAACCAGCAAGTCCAAGGAAGCTTCTTACTTGGCTCACGTTCTATGGAGGCGCCCAGTCCCGTACAGCCTTGATCTTTTCTTCATCTACCTCCACTCCTTGTCCTATAACAACAAATCCAAGAAAGATTACCTTGTCAGTGCAAAAGGTGCACTTCTCAAGGTTAGCATACAATTTCTGTTCATGTAGGACAGCAAGCACACATTGGATATGTTCAACATGTTCATCAAGAGACTTGCTGTAAATTAAGATGTCATCAAAGTAAACAACAACAAACTTGCCAATGAAAGCTCTAAGCACATGATTCATCAATCTCATAAATGTACTTGGTGCATTTGTTAACCCGAAAGGCATTACCAACCATTCATACAACCCAAATTTTGTTTTAAAGGCTGTTTTCCATTCATCTCATTCTCTCATGCGAATCTGGTGGTATCCACTTCTTAAATCAATTTTAGTGAATATGATAGCACCACTAAGTTCATCAAGCATATCATCCAACCAAGGGATGGGGTGTCTATACCTTATGGTAATGTTATTTATTGCTCGGCAATCCACACACATCTGCCAAGACCCATCTTTCTTAGGTACTAAAAGGACAAGAACAGCACAAGATGACAGACTTTCTTGTACGTACCCTTTTCTCATCAATTCTTCCACTTGTCGTTGAATCTCCTTGGTTTCTTTCGGGTTGGTGCGGTAGGCAGCATGGTTTGGAAGTGAAGCACCGGTCACAAGATCAATTTGATGTTCGATTCCTCTCTTAGGTGGTAGTCCTGGTGGCACTTCATCCGAAAAGACATCCTCATATTCCTGTAACACATCAAAGGCAACACTTGGCAGGGTAGAGGGTAAGTTGTTAGTAGAAAGAAGAGTGTCCTTGTACAGAAGTACGATGAACATGGCATTGGGTGCACTCAATTCTTTTAGATCCCCTTTCCTAGCCATCATAACTAAACCCTCTTTTCCCGGTGTCTTGGTTCTTTGAGGCTATGGGGTTTTATTTGGCTTTGGAATCTCTCTCTCACTATGTTTGTGTGTCACTCGCAAGTGGTTCTCGCTCTCTCGCTGTTTTTTCTTAAGATCATCCTTCAAAATTTCCTCCGGTGTTAAAGGAAGCAAAGAAATTCGCTCTCCTTTGTACATGAAAGATAGCTTGTTGGTTCTTCCAAAGATCTGAACATCACAATCAAATAACCAAGGCCTTCCTAACAACAATTGGCATGCTTCCATTGGAACCACATTACACTCCACATGATCATTGTACTACCCAATGGAGAAGGAAACGGTCACACTATTTGTTACACGTAGCGCACCACAATCATTTAACCATTGCATCTTGTATGGAGAAGGGTGGCGCCGTTGTTTCAGTCCCAATCTTTCAACTAATTCTTGACTTGCAATATTATTGCAGCTGCCATTGTCAACAATGATTTGGTACAACTTGTCCTTGATCATGCCCCGGGTGTGAAAAAGATTGTGCTGCTGATTATTCTCTTCTTGGACAACAGTAACACTAAGCACTCGAAGAGAAATAAAACAATTATGATCTCCTTCATCAGGCTGAATTTCACTCGCGTCCTCTTCAATTTCTTCATCAAATATTGGTCCATCATCTTCTGGATCACTTTCTGATTCCCATTCGCCTTTCTGATTTAGCAACATGGTCCTATGGCTTGGACATTGGGCAGCAATGTGCCCACGGCCATGACACTTATGGCATACAATTTCTCTGCTTCGAGTAGAAGAAGCGGCACCTGAGGCAACGGTTGGGGCTGCTGAATTTGCAGCAAACCGGTGTTGATTTGCAGGCGATGACGCTGTGGAAGCCACCATCTTTGAATTAGCAATTGATGGAGAAGATCTAGCTGTAGCTCCTTGAGATTGTCCTCCACCCAAAGACATAATGGAATGCTATTTGCACCAAGGGGCAGCAATGGAATGACTACCATATGATTTTCCATGGGACTCTTACTGAATTTTCCTTTCCGTATGCATAGCTTGATCCACTAGATCTTGCAAGGTACGGTAGGGAAACATCTCAACAAAACTAGAAATTTCTTCATTGAGTCCTCCTAAAAATCTTGCCCTTTTTTACTCTGCATCTTCTCTGATCACGGCCCGTACCAACAGCAACTCCATCTCCTTATAGTACTCATCAACTGTTCTCTTCCCTTGCTTTAGCATTTGCAGCCGATTTCTGAGATCACGCTGATAGCTCGAAGGCACAAATCGCCTTTGCATCACTCGCTTCATCTCTTCCCATGTATTAATATAGCCAAGACCCAATTCAAGTTGATTCTCTTGTACTTGATTCCACCAAGTAAGAGCATATCCAAAGAACTCCACCAAAGCAAGATTTACACAACGCTGATCTAAAAGGTTATGTACCCTGAAGATTTGATTACACTGCTCAGTCCATTCAAGATACTCATCGGCATTCTCCTTACCAGTGAATTTTGGAATGTTCAATTTGACGCGAGCAATGTTGTCTAGGTCATCTCTATGACAACGACCATGATGATGATTCCTATCTTCAAAATCAACACGTCGGTGATGATGATGTCGCTCAAACCTTCCGCCATGTGCAAAAGGATTTTCATCATCATAAGATCCTTCATGATCATTGTATTTAGACTCTTCATCTTCAAATCGTACACGACGTCCATGTGCACGATGGCCACCACACCGATTATCAAAATTAGCACGACGACCACCACCATGTCCTCCATGGCCATCGCCGAAGCGATCAAATCCATGGCCAAAACCAGAATTCTCATCACTAGACTCCTCCCAGTGATTTTCTTCATGACGACGATGTGGCCCTCGGCCTCCTCCACGGGAAGACGAGCGTCAAGCATCCTCTCCATCGCCTCCACCAGCGAGTTTGCCATGTGGCGCACCTCAGCCCGTGAGACAGGGGGCTCCCCTTCTCCATGGTTTCCATCATGAATACTCGAATTGGATCCTGCCATGTTAGACTAGTTGCAAGAAAAAAATGTATTAGGTAAATTTGTGAAAACACTCGATCTCACCTTTTACTTACCCAAGTTCTTTCCTGATCTCAAGGACCATGATAGTGCTGGTGTGGCAGCTTCAACAGAGGTGGTAGAGAGGTCGTAAGGATTATGAATCGAACGTCTTGGGTCAGGTTTTTGGTGGAGCTATAGGTGGCTAACAAGGAGGGCTACGGTACTGCCAACCGAGTGGTTTGATGTGCTCAAAGATACGACATTGCTGCTAACAAGATCACCACCAACTCAAATATGTAAACTGAAATTTTCAGCAATACACCGCAACACAGATCTTTCAAATTCTTTTCTCTTCATTTTTTTGATCTATATATTTTTTTATAACACTGACAGCGATAATGAACAAAACAACTCAATATATATAAACGGTGGTGACTAGCAATTCGATGAACACAAAACACACGTAACAGTACCGCGAAAAGGTTATAGGTTTTTTTTGTGTGGCTTTGGACTATAGGATATGAAAGAAACACAAATATGTGAAGTAGATTAAACAAGGATAACGATGTGGATGTCGGCAAGACCTACCGTGTCAATCCAAAGCTTTGATACCAGATGATAGGTACTGAACTATTTCAGTACGGGAGTTGGCCTGATCTTCATGATAGTAGGTCATGATCATGATAACTTGCAACAAGGCAGTGGTGATAAAAGGGTAACTTGCTAAAGAACAGCGGAATAACTAGCTTTATACCTAACCAAGGTTGGATGTGACCAAGCGACGGGGAGAGAGACACCGAGACCATGAAGACTTCGACTCGATCTTCGAACGACCGCAGAACCACAACCGGAGCTAATCCACACAAGGCGGGGCAGCCGTACTAGAACCCACAAAGCATGAACTAGTGGATCCTAGAGGAATCTCTTCACAAGTCTAGGAATAACAAGGAAGAACAAGGGTTTGAGTAAGCACTCGGCAGCTCAGCTGCAATATCACTTGAATTATCAAATCATCAAAAGTCCTTTTCTAGTAGCCTAGAGGTGGTATTTATACTATGAGAAGTCTCTAAGATAGATGTGAACTGAAGAAACCACGTTGGGAGGTGGAAGGTCAACTGGCTAGAGCTTTTATGAGGTGGTCTTTAGTTCCTATGCGTCTTCTAGGCTTCTGTGTAGTCTTTAATATTTTGGTCATAACTCCTTCCTTCATAGCTTTTGGGAGACAAAAGGTATGACTGTTTCATATGGATGGTTCTATCATGCTGGGTTGACTCGAATGTAGTTCTTCTTTCTAATCCATCCTTGATGTATCCTTGTCTTCCCTCTCGGAGAACCTGAGTAATAACAACATTGTGGCAGAACCTCCTAAGAAATCAGGCCCACGTGCACGTATCATTGTCTTAACAAACCTCGGATAGCGTACTTGAGTTCCCAATAACTCAACAGGTCTGCCGGGTGTCCTCGGGAAACCCGAATCATCCATGATTCTCTTTTCAAACAGGATCCCAATCACATACATTGCAGATTACAATAGTTTATTCAAATATATACATCAGAGTAAAGATAGCGGAAGTCTTAAGGTAACATAGTTTACAAACCAGTTGTTTTCAAACTTACAATACCATAAGTGTCATACAACCATAGTAGCGGGATAATATTACATTAACTTTATTTATCATACAAACTAGTGCCTTGTCCAAAGGCCATTCATCACTCCTCATTGTCATTGACTTCAAACACAGACAAGCAGTAGGGACCAAAACAAGCCTATGCATATGACTCACCTGCAACAAGGGTTAACAAACCCTGAGTACAAAAGTACTCAACAAGACTAACCCGACGTAACAGGGGGTGAAAGACTTTAAAGATGCAGGTGTTGGGGCAAGGTAAGGATGTAGCAAGATTCAAAAAGTTCTTTGCCAAAAGCTTACTATTCTTCATCCTATTTCCATGTTTTATCCCTAAGTCCTTTTAGTTCATTATCTCAAACTAAATGTACATTTCCCATATTCCACTCCTTCTCATTCCATTCTTTTCTCATATTTTAGTAATTCACCAGTCCTGCGTTACTTCTGTAATGAATCAAGTCTCGATATCCGCAGAGCACCGGCAATTTGAACTGATTCAAGTCCCAGCTGGGGATTCCTTGTCACCCGACATATGTAGAACTTAATCTTGCATATATCAACCTCGCTACCGGATCCTCTTATACAAAGCCGTCTCCATGCCACCCGAGAGTACAGCACACCTCAAATCCGGCCATATTCTAGCCACGAGGGTACACGCTACTCCCGCCATCTCTCCACTCCCAGTGCGTGGGCATTCGCCTTAGTATCGGATTAGCCGAAGTAGGCTTACCAAAGTATGTGACCTAGTACTACAAAGTGTCTCGTTCAGAAGATCCACAATGAGTGGCCTTTAAGCGACATAGTCGGCAACAATACCCAACATTCAAGATAAGTCACTCGACTAGTCTCTAGTTCATTCTACCTTCTTTCTTTCTTTGGCCAGTATGCCATCTTTGATTGTATCAAAACTTTTACTTTGAAATCCTACCATAAAGCATACTAAGCATTCTACGCCTTTGTAAATGAAAACATCTTCAAGGATGATAAACAATTATCAAGGTAGGCAATGCATCAAGTAGGTAACATTTGAATTAATCAACTTAATGTAATAAGTAACATAGGTGATAAACTTTTCAAAGTAAGCAAGGTAAGGGTTTAATGCATAAACCGGGGCTTGCCTTCGTTGACGACCTCGGGTTTCAGATCAGTACCACAAATATCAAATCCCATGACAACCGAGGATTCTTCTAGAACTTGCTCAACTAGAATCGTTTCACTCTCGGGTTCTACACGAAATGATAACATATGCTTTAACACGAATGTAAACATGATGCTTTCACGGTACATGAAATGTAAAAACACCCCGAATACGATTTTCCTTCACGGTACAGTTGCAAGCCAACAAAACCAACTTGCAATCCTACCATCAAGAACCACACATGTGACTTGACCAAATGAATCTTGAAACCCTACTAGTCACAAAACATGACCAAAACAAAATTCAACACTAATCAAACACTTAGGGTTTGCTTTTATTTATTTTTGAATTAATTTGGAAATAAGCCCAAAAATGAACTTGTTCCAAATGAGCTCAAAATTTTATGTAAGCTTCCTTATGTCAAATTAGTGTACCAAAACAAATTTCATAATTTTTGGAATTATACAGTGGCCTACAAAAATCATGGAAATTGCATTTATTAATTAATGGACTGAATATTTGAATATTAAAAATTTATTCAAATTTGAAGTTTCAAATTTTTAAACACTACTAGAGCATGTACAGAGGCTACACACATAATTTCATAATTTTTGGAGCTATGATTATTTTCCTACAAATTTCCAAAGATTCAGCACTATTCAAAATCAGAAAAATAACAAAACCTTACTGTTCTTCTCCTTCTCTCTCACTGACAACCCGACCCTACTCGTCAATGACACATCAAAGGACACGGCGGCGCTGCCATCATTGGTCGGACCAAAACGCACCGACAGCGACGCTCCGGCGAGGCAGACCGCACCTAAATGATCTACACCATCCTACGAATCCATCCCGATCCTCAGAACGACAGCAGGTGCACCAGAGAAAGCTCCATGCCGGCCATGGCGGCTCGGGCACGATGGCGCACGGCATAACTCCGACAACGGTGTAGTAGAGTCAAAAGCGAAGTGAGCATCACGTTCAGTAGCTCACCACGATCACGCCGGTGCGTTTGGTGAAGACGGAGACAGTCTGGAACAGCCTGGCCACATCGAGTCAATGGTGGCGGAGCTCCGGCCGGTCTCGGGGAAGAAGACGTTGCACCAGGCGATTCCGGCCAACACCAGCGACGCGAGCAAGCCAAAGAGGAGCGCAAGACCGAGGCGATCGCATTGGCGTAGCTGGGCACGACGGACGCTGCTCGACGGTGGCTACGGCGAGCGGCGAAGCTGACTGGCGGCGGAGCAGAGCAGAGGGGAAAACGGGGACAACGACGGCGGTTGCTGCTATTTATAGCCAGGAAGGGAACATCCGGCGTCGACAGCGCACAAACGAACTCGCCACGGCATCGGATACGTGTCAACACACGAGGAAGCGACGCAAAGTGATCGGTGGCGACAACAGCGTGGCGCCGGCAGCAAGCAGAGAGGTGGCGCTCAGCCGATTTTCAATTTTGAAGTATTTACAGAATTGCCTACTGCGTTAATTTTGCAAATTACTCACTAAATTTTCTAAAGAAGTTGAAAATCTCCAAAAATGAAAGTTGCTCAACTTTTCAAACTCTACAACTTTGCTTCAAGGAACATTTTCAAATTCTGTCCTCCATTTTGAAATTTGAATTTGGGGTGCATTTGAGCATTTGAATCATTTCAAAATTACTCCAAATTTTATATGTAAACTTGAAAAACTTTGAATACCAAAGTTGATCCTTATAAAATAATCTTCAACTTTGCTTTTTGCCTCAACCCCAAATTCCAAATGGATTTTGAATTAGACAAAAGGGGCAAAAAGGACTTTTATGATTTGAATTTGAATTCAAATTTGATTTGTTTACCTTTTGACTTTAACTTTGAATTTTGACCAGTAACATGGCCCATTAGGGTTATTTGAGTCAAATGACACATGGCCTCACATGATCACATGAAATTTGACCCTTGTGGTCATGATCTTTATTTAGGGTTTTGAATCACATCACATAAAATAACAACATTATGAAATAAAGCTTATTTAGTGAATGCATTCAAAATTTTCTACTTTATGAATGCTTTGCAATTGCATATGATGACATGTCAAATTTTAGTGCTAGGTCAAAATACCAGAGGTGTTACAACCCTTCCCCCTTAAAGAAATCTCGTCCCGAGATTTAAAACCTAGAGCTAAGTAATGGAAAAGGAAATGTGTCAAGCTAACACATCATAACTTTATTCAAAAGGCTAGTGAGGGGGTTTTCCATTCTGTTGACAAACGAGACAAGTTACAATATAGACAAGGTATTGCAACTAGATATAAGCGAAGAAGTCAGGAAAGTTCTCTTCTAAGTAATCCTCGGACTCCCAAGTAGCTTCATCTTCAGTGTGTTGATTCCATTGTACTTTGTAGAACTTGATTGTACGTCTTCGAGTGACTCGATCTTTCTGATCTAAGACTCTAATAGGGTACTCGGCATAAGTCAAATCAGGTTCTAGTTCTACATCACCAAAGTCGACCACTTGGTTAGGTACTTGAAGACACTTCTTTAGCTGAGATACATGAAAGATATCATGCACAGCTGACAGGTGATCTGGTAGCTTGACGTGATAGGTGACCGGTCCACATCGTTGTTGGATTTGAAAAGGACCGACATAATAGGGCGCCAACTTTCCTCGAATCCCAAAATGATGGAACTCCTTTCATCGGTGATACCTTGAGGTAGATATAATCTCCCACTTTGAATTCTAGCGGTCGTCTCCTCTTATTAGCATAGCTTTTCTGTCGGGATTGAGCTACCTTCATATTGTCTTGTATGAGTTTAACTTTCTCTTCAGCTTCCTTGACCACATCCGGTCCAAAGAACCAACATTCTCCAGCTTCTGACCAATTTAAAGGTGTCTGGCATCTACGGCCATACAGTGCTTCGAATGGTGCCATTTTAATGCTCTCTTGATGGCTATTGTTATATGAGAATTCAGCTAAGGGAAGGCATTCATCCCATTTAGTACCATAGGAAAGGACACATGCTCTTAACATATCTTCAAGAATTTGATTTACCCGTTTAGTCTGTCCATCTGTTTGCGGATGATACGTAGAACTATGAATAAGTTTAGTTCCCAAAGACTCATGTAGACTTTTCCAAAACTTGGATATGAACAACGACCCTCTATCAGAGACAATGGTCTTGGGTGCCCCATGCAGACTGAAGATTCTATCAAGATAAAGCTTTGCATACTGTTCCGCTCGATATTTATCTCTAACTGGTAAGAAATGAGCTATTTGGTTAGGTGATCAATAATAACCCATATGGAATTGTAGCCTGCAGATGTCCTAGGCAATCCCACGATGAAGTCCATACAAATATCTTCCCACTTCTAGGATGGAACTGGCAATGAATGTAATGGACCTGCAGTCTTCATATGAACTGCTTTGACTCTCTAACAAATATCACACTTGGCCACATATTGAGCTATTTCTATTTTCATTTTGGTCCACCAATATCTCTTTCTTAGATCATGATACATTTTGTTGCTACCTGGATGAATGGAGTATCTTGTAGAATGAGCTTCATCAGGAACCTATTTTCGCAGCTCTGGATTTTTGGGTACTACCAACCTATCCTTGAACCATACAACATCTGATTCATCAATCTTGAAACATGTTGGTTTTCCAGATCTGACTTTATCCTTGATATGGGCTATGCCCTTACTTTTCCGTTGAGCATCAATGATCTGATCTTTGATAGTGGACTCAACTGCAATATTGGACAGGGAACCTTGTTCTATGATTTGTAAATTCAGATGCTCCATCTCTTGACACAATGTTCGTTGCAGAGGTTTCACAGTCAGACAATGGCAATGACTCATTGCGACTCAGGGCATCGGCAACCACATTAGCCTTTGCCCGGATGATAATGCACTTCTAAGTCATAATCTTTGATAAGTTTCTAACCATCTTCTTTGCCTCATATTCAACTCTGACTAAGTGAAGATGTATTTCAAACTTTTGTGATCCATATAGATATGACAGATATTGCCCAATAAATAATGTCGCCAAATCTTGAGTGCATGAACAACGGCGGCTAATTCAAGATCATGGGTGGGATAATGTTCTTCATGCTTCTTGAGTTGTCTGGAAGCGTATGCTATGACTCTGCCTTCTTGCATAAGAACACAGCCAATACCAATTCTAGATGCATCACAATATATATCAAATGGCCTCTCGATATCAGGTTGTGCTAATATTGGTGCAGTTGTCAGCAACTTCTTCAATGTCTGAAAGGCCTTCTCACATTCTGTCGACCATACAAACTTAGTCTGATTCTTCAGCAGTCCAGTAATTGGCTTTGCAATTCTGAAGAAGTCAGGGATGAACCGACGATAATACCCTACCAACCCTAGAAAACTACGAACTTGATGAATAGTGGTAGGTGCTTTCCAGTTAAGGACTTCTTCTACCTTGCTCGGATCAACAGCTATACCTTCAACATATAGCACATGACCCAGAAATTGTACTTCCTCCAACCAAAATGCACATTTACTGAATTTGGCATATAGTTGGTGATCTCTTAATCTTTGTAGAACAATATGGAGATGTTCCGCATGTTCCTCTTTGCTCTTAGAATAGATAAGAATGTCATCAATGAACACCACTACAAACTTATCCAACTCGGACATGAAAACTGAGTTCATCAGGTACATGAAATGAGCTAGGGCATTGGTTAGCCCAAAAGACATGACTAGATACTCATATAGACCATATCGGGTAGTAAACGCTGTCTTCGGCACATCTTCTCGTCTGATCTTAATCTGGTGATAGCCTGATCTCAAGTCTATCTTTGAGAACACCTTAGCTCCCGCAAGTTGATCAAAAAGCAAATCAATTCGGGGTAAGGGGTATTTGTTCTTTATGGTGACTTCATTTAACGGCCGATAGTCAACACATAACCTTAAGGTTTGGTCCTTCTTCTTCACGAAGATAGCAGGGCATCCCCAAGGTGATGAACTGGGTTGAATGAAACCCTTGTCTAACAACTCTTGTAGTTGCATTTTTAATTCTGCTAGTTCTTTGGGTGGCATCCTATATGCTCTTCTGGACACAGGTGCCGTTCCTGGTTTCAGATCAATTCTAAACTCTACATCTCGGTCTGGTGGCAGACCAGGCAGATCATCGGGAAAGACATCCGTAAATTCACATATCCACTGAAATTTTCTCGGCTTCTTCACATAGTATTGCACAGACTGTTTCCACTATACTCTTAGGAAAGGGAAGTTGGATGAGAAGTTGGGTTTTGCTGTCAGGTGCATTTACCCTTATGGTTCTACGCAGGACATCTATGATAGCCCTGTGTTGGGTTAACCAATTCATACTAAGGATCACATCTATATCTTGATCCTTTAATATCAACATATTGGTAGGGAACTCATGACCTCCCAAATCAATAGGTACATGCTGAACTACCTCCCTGGTACAGATTCGTCCCCCGAGCGACTGTATATGATATGGTTCTTTTGTTTCCCCAATAGCTATCCCATGCTTCACAATAAATGTACGATTGATGAATGTATGGGATGCACCAGAATCAAATAAGGTAATTGCAGGATGCTTAGCAATGGGAAACATACCCATCATTACTGGTTCTCCTTCTGGAATAGATTCCACCTGAGTATAGAAGACCCTTCCAGTTTTCTTCTCAGCCTGACCCTTCTAACTATTCTGAGCATTGCCCTTGTACTGATTCTGAGCTTGAGTAACAGGGGCTTTGGGTGCATCAGGATTATTCTTCCTGGGATACGGACATTCTCAGGAAAAGTGTCCAGGTTTACCATAATTATAACATGGATAATTGTGATTCTGGGGAGTAGCATTGCGGTTTGCATTATTTGTATTATTTTGCTGCTGCGGTGCTTGATGAGGATAAGGCGTATTAGTTGCAGGGCGAATAAAGATTTGTTGCCTGCCTTGGCCTTGTTGTGGGTGGAATGGTACACGGCCATGATTCTAAGGGATGGTAGACTATCTTTTGACGCTTTCCACTCGACGATCCAGAAGCAGATATTTTCTTTTTCTTCGCCTCCTTGTGTCGGCGGTAATTCTCCTCCGAAGCGATAGCAATGTTGATCGTCTCATGATAAGTTGCGTTACCACAAGTTGCCATCATGGTCTGAAGTTTAGTGTTCAGGCCTCTAAGAAAATGATTCTTCTTCTTCCTGCCAGTATTCACATACTCAATAGCATACTGTGACAGGTGATTGAAGCGCTCAACATAATGCATCATCGGGTGCTCCCCTTGCTTAAGAGCCAAGAACTCTTCTAACTTCATGGTCATTACACCATCTAGAATATAGTGTGCCCTGAAGGCATCCTTAAACTCCCTCTAGGTGATTTGGTGACCAGCGGGCTATACTAGCTACCAAATTTGCCCACCAGGCACCAGTAGCTCCTCAGAGTTGCTGTGCCGCAAACCTTGGTTTCTGAATCTCGGTACAGTGAATCAGCTCAAACTTTTGCTCTATTGTCCTAAGCCAATCGTTAGCTTCTAAAGGTTCTTCTGCCTTAGAGAACATAGGCGGATGTGTATCAGTAAAATCAACATAGGTTGACTCATCATTTCCATTATTACGATGACCACGATTAGGGTATGGTGCCTGTTGGTTCTACGCCAATTCCCTTAACAACCTAGCATTCTCTGCCGTTGCATTGACGAGTGCGGCTATGGCATCTGCCATAGTCAAAGGCATTGGTGGAGGATTTGGGCACTCATCATTGTAATGCGAGCCACTAGCACCAGTTCGGGTGATAGGACGAGCATCTGTTAGAGAAACACGTTTACTTACATTATTCTTTATTGAAAGCATTTAAAAGGTTCCATGCTACAAAGGGTTACTTATTTAAATTACATGTCTTGTATCCCACAAGACAACCCTAGTTTACTAGGGAAGCAGTAAAAGAACTATTACTACTCCGAGCTCTCAGTCATCGGCGTCCATGCCCATACCGGACAAAACCTCATCTTCATCTGAGAAGTACATTAATTCCTCAGGATCCTCCTCCTCTTCTTCATTCTTGACTTCTCCTAGATCTACAATCATTTCTTCATCTATAACTTCACCATCCCCATGAGGAGGATGAAGTTGAGCATACAACATGTGGACATTCTCATGAAGAATGGCATTGTCCATCTCTAGGTCTTCTACGTAGAACTCCAACTCATGGACGCGTTCATTGGCCGCATCCTCTCATGTCCAGGCTTCATTCCGTAGCTCCATGGTCATGGTGATGCCCCTTTGCATTTCCGCTAGCTCCTCTTGATCTTTGGCATGAGCTCAACGAAGAGTGTTGAGCTCCTTAGTAAGGTTCTCGATGTTGGCGGGATTGCTTGAAGATCCTTCATCTCCTAGGTTCTTGGCACTTCCTTCACCAAGCTCATGGTTTTGTGGTGCCAACTGGTGATGAGGGACTCCATGAGGTCCGGTGGACTTGCGTGTGGTTACCTTGGTCTTTGCCATAGCCTATAGAATTTAGGGTAGGACTATAAGAATAGCTTGAGGATAATGGAGGTTAGCAAGAATGGGATTGACATTACTTACCCAACCACTATTAAGGGGAATTATTATGCAAGGTGCTCAAGCATGATGCATGAATCGATCTTACGAATCTAGGTACAAAAGATTTATATAATCATAAGTACTAGATTTTTAATACATAGGACAAACCTAATCATATTATCTGCCACAAACTTTCAAATAAGACAGGATTGAGGCTAGATCATAGGTAAGAAGAAAGAAATTTGAACTTTAAAATATCAAGTTTACTTTCTTTGATCCAAATCAATTTGAAGGTTTTCCAAAGTAACCTACAATGATCTTAGATGGGAACTGCTCTGATACCAGCTGTGGCAGAACCTCCTAAGAAATCAGGCCCACGTGCACCTATCGTTGTCTTAACAGACCTCGGATAGCGTACTCGAGTTCCCAATAACTCAACAGGTCTGTTGGGTGTCCTCGGAAAACCCGAATCATCCACGATTCTCTTTTCAAACAGGATCCCAATCATAGACATTGCAGATTACAATAGTTTATTCAAATATATACATCAAAGTAAAGATAGCAGAAGTCTTAAGGTAACATAGTTTACAAACCAGTTGTTTTCAAACTTACAATACCATAAGTGTCATACAACCATAGTAGCGGGATAATATTATATTAACTTTATTTATCATACAAACTAGTGCCTTGTCCAAAGGCCATTCATCACTCCTCATCGTCATTGACTTCAAACACAGACATGCAGCAGGGACCAAAACAAGCCTGTGCATGCGACTCACCTGCAACAAGGGTTAACAAACCCTGAGTACAAAAGTACTCAACAAGACTAACCCAACGTAACAGGGGGTGAAAGACTTTAAAGATGCAGGTGTTGGGGCAAGGTAAGGATGTAGCAAGATTCAAAAGTTCTTTGCCAAAAGCTTACTATTCTTCATCCTATTTCCATGTTTTATCCCTAAGTCCTTTTAGTTCATTATCTCAAACTAAATGTACATTTCCCATATTCTATTCCTTCTCATTCCATTCTTTTCTCATGTTTTAGGTAATTCACCAGTCCTGTATTGCTTCTGTAATGAATCGAGTCTCCATATCCGTGGAGCACCAGCAATTCGAATTGATTCAAGTCCTAGCTAGGGATTCCTTATCACACGACATATGTAGAACTTAATCTTGCATATATCAACCTCGCTACCGGATCCTCCTATACGAAGCCGTCTCCACGCCACCTGAGAGTACAGCACACCTCAAATCCGGCCACATTTCAACCACGAGGGTACATGCTACTCCTACCATCTCTCCACTCCTAGTGCATGGGCATTCGCCTTAGTATCGGATTAGCTGAAGTAGGCTTACCGGAGTATGTGACCAGTGCTACAAAGTGTCTCGTTCAGAAGATTCCACAATGAGTGGCCTTTAAGCGACATAGTCGGCAACAATACCCAACATTCAAGATAAGTCACTCGACTAGTCTTTAGTTCATTCTACCTTCTTTCTTTCTTTGGCCAGTATGCCATCTTTGATTATATCAAAACTTTTACTTTGAAATCCTACCATAAAGCATACTAAGCATTCTACGCCTTTGTAAATGAAAACATCTTCAAGGATGGTAAACAATTATCAAGGTAGGTAATGCATCAAGTAGGTAACATTTGAATTAATCAACTTAATGCAATAAGTAACATAGGTGATAAACTTTTCAAAGTAAGCAAGGTAAGGGTTTAATGCATAAACCGGGGCTTGCCTTCGTTGACGACCTTGGGTTCCAGATCAGTACCACAAATATCAAATCCCATGACAACCGGGGATTCTTTCAGAACTTGCTCAACTAGAATCGTTTCACTCTCAGGTTCTAAACAAAATGATAACATATGCTTTAACATGATGATAATGTAAACATGATGCTTTCACGGTACATGAAATGTAAAAACACCCCGAATACGATTTTCCTTCACGGTACAGTTGCAAGCCAACAAAACCAACTTGCAATCCTACCATCAAGAACCACACATGTGACTTGACCAAATGAATCTTGAAACCCTACTAGTCACAAAACATGACCAAAACAAGATTCAACACTAATCAAACACTTAGGGTTTGCTTTTATTTATTTTTGAATTAATTTGGAAATAAGCCCAAAAATGAACTTGTTCCAAATGACCTCAAAATTTTATGTAAGCTTCCTTATGTCAAATTAGTGTACCAAAACAAATTTCATAATTTTTGGAATTATACAGTGGCCGACAAAAATCATGGAAATTGGATTTATTAATTAATGGACTGAATATTTGAACATTAAAAATTTATTCAAATTTCAAGTTTCAAATTATTAAACCATACTAGAGCATGTACAGAGGCTACACACAAAATTTCAGAATTTTTGGAGCTATGATTATTTTCCTACAAATTTCCAAAGATTCAGCACTATTCAAAATCAGAAAAATAACAAAACCTTACTGTTCTTCTCCTTCTCTCTCACTGACAACCCGACCCCACTCGTCAGTGACACATCAAAGGACACGGCGACGCTGCCATCACTGGCCGGACCAAAACGCGTCGACGGCGATGCTCCAGCGAGGCAGACCTCACCTAAATGATCTACACCATCCTACGAATCCATCCCGATCCTCAGAACGGCAGCAGGTGCACCGGAGAGAGCTCCACGCCGGCCATGGCAGCTCGGGCACAACGGCGCATGGCATAACTCTGGCAATGGTGCAGTAGAGTCAAAAGCGAAGTGAGCATCATGTTTAGTAGCTCACCACGATCACGTCGGTGCGTTTGGTGAAGACTGAGACGGTCTGGAACAGCCTGGCCACGTCGAGTCGATGGTGGCTGAGCTCCGGCCGGTCTCGAGGAAGAAGACGTTGCACCGGGCAATTTCGGCCAACACCAGCGATGCGAGCAAGCCGAAGAGGAGCGCAAGACCGAGGCGATCACGTTGGCATAGCTAGGCACGACGGACACTGCTTGATGGTGGCTACGGCGAGCGGCGGAGCTGACTGGCGGCGGAGCAGAGCAGAGGGGAAAAACGGGGACGACGACGGTGGTTGCTGCTATTTATAGCCGGGAAGGGAACGTCCGGCGTCGACAGCGCACGAACGAACTTGCCACAGCACCGGCTGCATGTCAACGCACAAGGAAGCGGTGCAAAGTGATCGGCGGCGACAACAGCGTGGCGCCAGCGGCAAGCAGAGAGGTGGTGCTCAGCCGATTTTCAATTTTGAAGTATTTATAGAATTGCCACTGCGTTAATTTTGCAAATTACTCACAAATTTTCTAAAGAAGTTGAAAATCTCCAAAAATGAAAGTTGCTCAACTTTTCAAACTCTACAACTTTGCTTCAAGGAACATTTTCAAATTCTACCTCCATTTTGAAATTTGAATTTGGGGTGCATTTGAGCATTTGAATCATTTCAAAATTACTCCAAATTTTATATGTAAACTTGAAAAACTTTGAATACCAAAGTTGAACCTTATAAAATAATCTTCAACTTTGCTTTTTGCCTCAACCCCAAATTCCAAATGGATTTTGAATTAGACAAAAGGGGCAAAAATGACTTTTATGATTTGAATTTGAATTCAAATTTGATTTGTTTACCTTTTGCTTTAATTTTGATTTTTGACCAGTAACATGGCCCATTAGGGTTATTTGAGTCAAATGACACATGGCCTCACATGATCATATGAAATTTGACCCTTGTGGTCATGATCTTTCTTTAGGGTTTTGAATCACATCACATAAAACAACAACATTATGAAATAAAGCTTATTTAGTGAATGCATTCAAAATTTTCTACTTTATGAATGCTTTGCAATGCATATGATGACATGTCAAATTTTAGTGCTTGGTCAAAACACCAGAGGTGTTACAAACATGCACGACTTAGGTAGCTCAAAATTACCATCAATGTTTAATTGAAATTCATAAAGTAGCGCGTGCACCTCTTGCTGTATCTTTTGGGCGCGGCTACGGGTGATTGGTCTAGTAGGGACTTGGAGTGGTGTATCAGCTGGTGTGGTGGTCGGAGACGTCGCCGAGGTCGGTGAAGTGGTCGGTGGGGTCGCCGAGGTGGTCGGAGAGCTCGCCGAGGTGGTCGGAGAGGTTGCCGAGGTGGTCAGAGAGGTCTCCGACGCTGGTGTGGTCACATCAACATTCCAAGTGGTGAAGCAAATAAAGATCATGACATGATGATGGTGGTGCTATGGTGATGATCAAGTGCTTGGACTTGAAAAGATGAAAGAGAAAAACAAAAGACTCAAGGCAAAGGTATAGATTGTAGGAGCCATTTTGTTTTGGTGATCGAGACACTTAGTGAGTGTGATCACATTTAGGATCGATAGCCATACTATTAAGAGGGGTGAAACTCGTATCGAAATGCGGTTATCAAAGTCCCACTAGATGCTCTAACACATTGCATATGCATTTAGGATCTAGTGGAGTGCTAACACCCTTGAAAATATTTGTGAAAATATGCTGACAGGGTGCGTTCGGTCCTATTGACATGGCAGTGGACAGAGGAGTCACCGAGTGACCAGACACTGGGTGTGTCCAGTCAAGCATGACCGAACGCGTTCGATCGTGAAAAGTCATCTCTGGATGCTTACTGGAAACGACCGAACACTAGGGTTCAACGTCCGGTCACTTTGAGCTGCTGCATCCGGTCATCACTTGACCGTTGAGATCATGCGATCAACATTTGAAGAGAGGGGACACGTGGTATGCATCGTGTGATCGGACACTGAGGTCCAGCGTCCGGTCGATATGACTAGAGCGTCTGGTCACCCCGTGTTATGCCCAGTGAAGGGGTACAACGGCTCTATTTTGTGGGGGCTTCTATTTAAGCCCCATGGCCGAGTCAAGCTCACTCTCTTAGCCATTTGTATTGATATAGCAACCTTGTGAGCTTATCCAAAGCCCTCCCACTCATCTCCATCATTGATTCATCATCTTTGTGAGATTGAGAGAGAATCCAAGTGCATTGCTTGAGTGTTTGCATCTAGAGGCACTTGATGTTCGTGTTTCACTATGGGATTAGCTTGTTACTCTTGGTGGTTACCGCCACCTAGATGGCTTAGAGCAGCAAGGATCATCAAGCAAAGAGTGGTGATTGTCTTCGGCTCCAATCGTGGTGATTGTGTGGGGTTCTTAACCTTTCCCCGGCGGAGAGCCAAAAGGTACTTTAGTGGATTGCTCATGGCTTGTGTGATCCTCATCTTGTGTTGGTTGTGCGGCACCCTATTGAGGGATTGGCGTGTGATGCCAATTAGCTCATGAACCTCCAAGTGAGTGAATCACCACAACGAGGACTAGCTTGCCGCAAGCAAGTGAACCTCGGTAAAAAATCATTGTGTCATCATTTGATTCTGAGGTGATTGGTCTTCATTGGTATTCATTCTTGTGATTGATTGGCTCCTTCTTCGACACGGCAGTATAAACAAATTGCTCACTCTCTTTACATTACCGCAAACTAGTTGTCAAGCTCTTTAGTGTAGCTAGTTGTGAGAGCTTATTAGTTTGGTTAGTGTGGCTCTTTAGTTAGCCTTTGAGAGAACACTAACTTAGTGTAGTGACATAGCTATTGTGTGGATAGAAACTATATAAACTAGAATTGTAGTAGGTGGCTTGCTACTTTAGTAGGCTAGCGCAACACTTGTTTCGCCTCATATTTGTCTAACCGGTTTGTTAAGTGTTGTTGTAGAATTTTTTAATAGGCTATTCACCCCCCTCTAGCCATTAGGACCTTTCAGCTTAGCACCCTCCAGTGCGCCTCCTCCTTCGGTGGAAGTGGCCCCTTCTCGATGAAGGCGGCCAGCACCATCTCATCTATGTTGGATGACCTCTAGCTCAACATCGCGCTCTAGATTCATGAACGGATCTATGAGTTCTCCCCTCCCTCGCATTACCCTCTCTTACTTAGGAACCACCGTGACATGTGAACGCGCTCGGCGAAAAGGAAAAAGGAGGAGAGGTAGCAGCTCAAGAATAGGTGGAGGAATGCGATGAGAACCCTCTCCCTTCCCCTATTGAAGGAGGAGATGCAGCAGTTGGAGAAAGGCAAAAGGTTTGGGGCGAAAGACCCTCTCCCTTCCTCTATTCAATGTAGATGAGAATTCGATGCTGATGGGAATTCAAGGGGACGCATCTCGACCGATGGGACGCACCTTGATCGATGAGACAACATCTGGTCAAATAGGACGTGGCCTGGGCATGGCCTGCCACTACCGCACTCTGGGCATGAGAAACAAGGCATAGCCACATGCAGACGGCTCTCCGCCTTCCCAGGCAGGACCCAGAAGGTCCCGACGATAGAACCTCCACCAAGGGGAGCCCAATGGGCCTCCTGAATCGATCGGATGGCCCAGGCGAACCCCGAGCGACGGGGTTAAGAAACCAAACGGCCGTCGAAAGATAAGCATCCTTATTTACTTACTTTCATTATCGAGCCTCCAACCCCAGCAACGGCAGGGGCGCGGACATCGCTCGGGGGCTACCGAGAGTGTCTACTCATTTAGACATTCTCTTTGCCCGACCCCTCCTTACATTAAAAAACTAGAGGCATAGTGTGCGGGTGTAAACTTTAAGTAAAACTAGACAAACCGCTAGACCCTACGCCCCAGCAGCTATGGCATTTTTGGTTCACCCGCATAATCGAATTCTTTATCCCCACACCCCTAGCTTTAGCGTTCGCCTTCTCAAGAAGGGTTCGGAGGGGTCTGCCTACAGAATCTCCTTCAAGGAGAAGCTATCAGGTCACCCAAGTCAATTGAATGGCTCGGATCGCTGCCAAGAGATAAAAGAAAAATTGTGATGCTCATGTAGGTTACGCCGGCCCTGTCGCAAACATTGGACCCGAACCCCACACGAACATGTCCGGTAAGAGCTTCCCATTGCTCATGCCACCGAGGTAAACATCATCGACCCTCGCTTTCATTTCCATTACATCGTACATTCATTCCATATATTCAAGCGTTGCATATGCAATTGCTCCATCTCAACGCTTCGCGTCGTGTCACAAAGCGGTAGTCGAGTCATTCGATATGAGCGGCAACTGACTGAGTTTTGAAGGCTGGCCCACGAAGGGCTCAAGGTCGCCTCATGCCAAACAGAGCTAGGGGAGAAAAATTGAGATGAGCCCCAGCGGCCTTGCCTGACCCCGCTCAAAAGCGGACAGGGATATCTTGACCTTTCTCGTTCGATTCTAACCCCCTCCACGTGCGTGGGGCTCAGGGAAGGTCGGACTTATAATGAGACCGAACGCACGGTCGTAGAACAATAGCTAAAATCTTAAGGAAAGGGTATGTACAAATACAAGAGTAGTTCCGCTATCCTCTCTTCGGTCTCCAGTGACATCCGACCCCTACAACCGCAAGGGGTCAGACCTCACTTGGGAGCTGATAAAGGTATAAATACCCCCTTTTTCAAAATAGTCGCTGCGTTGGACCTCTTCCTCACGTTAAGGTTAGCGGCAAGGTCTGTGGGAACAAATAATCGAGCGTGCCTGGTAAGACTGCAAAAAACTCATGCCCCGATGGCTATGGTAACTTTGCTCACCAGCATAATCGAAATTTCCCTCTTATACACCTTGGGCCCTATGGTCTTAACAAACGAAGAGTCGGATTGCATGAGCACCTTTTTTGAATGGAAAAATGGAAGAAAGCAAGTTCAATCAAACAAAACAAAATTGCGAATTTGTTTAACAAAACAAAGTTGCGAATCTATTTTCAAAAAACAAAAGTGTCGACACTTGTCCATAGATTACAGATAAATGTCCATCAGACTCATTTGACTAACTACCCCCTCTCAGGGAGAACCATATCTTCAATTTTGCTCGCTAGGGTTTCCGCAAAAGGAGTCACCGTCGCTTCTATGTCATCCAGCTCGAAGGGTTCATAACCAGGCGTGAAACCAAGGCGCATCGCCTCAAAATCGATGTTATCATCATAATGCGAGCGGCCGACGACGAAGGCTTGGGTGATCCCTAAGCGAAGAGCTTCCTTCTCAAGCTGGCGCACCCACGCCATGATATCTATGGCACAAGCCACGAGTGAGCTGGTCCCCTCCGCCTGCACCACCTGTAGGTCATCGTAGACTATGCCAAGGGCAACCTTCAAGATATTGAGCTCATCGCTCTCTGCCTGAAGAAGACTCCTCACCTTGGTGAGATCTGTGGCCAGTCCAGCAGCGGCACCCTTGGCCTCCAGCTTCTAGGCTTTTGCGGTCTCCAGCTCGGCCTACAGGGAGCTGATCCTCTGTTGTGCCTCGTTGCACTCTCGAATGGCCTGGTCACACTCCTCGTAGGTCGCGCCACACTCTGAGCGAAGCCTCTCCATAGTCTGGCATAGCTCGTCTCACTCTTACACAGCCGGGCGACCATCTCTACATCTAGTTTTGCCCTCTGCTCTAGGGCCGCAAACCTCTCCTCGGCCACTAGCCTAAGATCCCACTCCTTCTCGGCCTCGGCCAAGAGGTCGATGATCCGCTAGCGGGTCTAGGCATCCCACTAGAGTAGCTTGTCCCACTCCTTCCACACTCTGATAGCCTCCTCCTAATCCTGTCGTGCCCTCTCTGATAGTTCATCAAAAGACTTCTTGGCGTCCTCTGTATCCCAACGGGCCTCGGCCACCCACCGTCAAAGATTATCCACCTCCATGGCAAAGGGAGTCAACTCAGCCACCCTCTAGCAGAGCTGGGCGGTCACGTCCCTATGCAGCTGTGCCTCATTGATGAGGTGATCCCAATCCTCCTTGTGTTCACGAAGGAACCAAGATTTCTCCCGGCTGTGAGCAATAAGAGACTAAAAAAGGCGGTGGTAAGAAAACAAAAATAGATGAAGAAAAAAGAGATCGAGAGGCAAGACCAAGTGAATACCTGGCTAGTGGGAATGATTATGTCTTGAAGGGTGCCACCGGCCTGGTTCAGAGCTTCCAGTGCAGCCGTGAACCCCTCACTGAGCTTCTCCCACTCCATGCCATCGGTGGCATCGTCGAGGGTGAAGAGTTCCGATGATAGGTCCCACAAACTCACCCACCGGAGCGGGGGCTCATCCCATATAGGAGGGTGGTAGCCCTCCGATGGTAGGACTAGGGACAACCCCCTGCTAGTCTCCTCGGCAACCACCATGGTGTCGGAGGGTCCCTAGGCCATGACCCCCTCGGTCCTACCCACGACGGGCGTCGTCTCTAGGGCCGCTGATGGCACGGGACGCGTCGCTGCCTTGGGCACCATCACCACTGCTCCTGCCTATGACCCATCCATCATAGCCACAATCACCTTTGCCTCCATTGGCGGGACCTCATCCAGCTGCGCCGTGCCCGCCGTGGTCGATGCAACAGGAGCGATCGATAGCTTCGCTCGAACCAACGTCAGCAGCAGCAGCATCACTTCCATCGCTGGTTGAGCGGCAACCTCTGAGGGCGCCCCCTCAGCCTCACTGACTGCTTGACCCATTGAGGGCATAGGCACCATCACAGGCGATGCCAGACTGACCAACGAAGCTATGATGCCGGCTCCGCTCTCGCCTGAAACTGGAGCGACGTCAGGCGGTGGCCCCCACCTTGCCTGAAGGGCGATGGTCCTCTTGGGCACTAGCGCTATAGAAGTGCCCTGTCTGACCCATCTCCTGATGCTTTAGAAGAAACAAAAGGCATGAGTCACTATGAAGAACAGAGAAAAAATAGTGAAAAATAGAGATAACAGAGGAGTCAGCAACTTACGCTGGTGTTGTTGGGCGGTGGAGACATTTAGAGGACAAAGCCCTAGCTCCCTGCTCCACCTTGTTGGGGCGGGACCGTTTTGAGCTCATCCCCTGCTCCCGGGCTGAGGGGCTCGCCTCTCTCATATCTAGGGGCATGGTGGTGGAGCCACTCCCCTCTCTCGGTGCCTCGGGCACGGCGGCGGATCTGCCCGCCCCCGCCGGCTCTTAGGGCGCGACGATGGGTCTATCCGTCTTCGTTGTTTCCTGAGGCATGGTGGTAGGGCCGCTCCCCCCCCCCCCCCCGCTGGCACCTCGGGTGTGATGGTAGATCCGCCCGCCCTTGATGGTTCTAAGGATGGGCCAGTAGTCCGGCCCGACTCCTCCGGCCTCACGGTCGTACCTTCCCTCGTGTGGAATGGGAAGGGTCCCTGCATGGACGAGTGGGTACCTATCAGCACGTCCTCGCCTCCTAGGTCACCCCACTCAGTGTCTGTGACTACCTCATCATCTTCCTCATCATCGTCGTTGTCATCATCATCACTGTCTGCCTCCTCTCCTCGCTCTCGTGCCTACAACTTTTGTAGCTTCTTCTTCCTCTTGAACTCCTTCGTCTTCTTCTACCACTCGGCCGCAGTGCGATTTGCCGCCGCCACGAGCAGGTCCTTCGGTAGTGGAGCTAAGATATCCAAAAAGATGAGTCTCTTCAGCTGGCCTTGCTATCCCAATGTCAGCATCAAAGGGTCAGGAATTCAAGTAAAAAGGAGGCACGGGAAAAGAGAACTTACGAAGTCGATGCACCCCAATTCTGGCCGCATTGGGGTGCCCTGGCATCGGATACACGAAATCAAGAATGATGCCGACATTGTCCTTCGAAGGCTCTATCGCCTCCTTGATGTGCCACGCCACTTCGGATGGGGAGAGTGCTTCATTGGCAAGCGTCGTCCCATCGAGTGACGCTTTGGGTGCCATCAAGTACAGGGGAAGCGCACGACTCATTAGCGGTGCCACCCTCTGCATATGGTAGGTGCCAATGATCCCTGACCCCTTCACACCCCTCTCCTTTAGAATTTGGAGGGCAGCGAGATGGTCTTGGATTTTCTTCTTGTCTTTATCTGGGACCCCCCACATCCTCCATGATTCTAGGACCTCTTTGATGAGGCGTCTGGTGAACACTAGTAGGGGGGTGGCTGCGTCGTTCTTGACGTAGAACCAAAGCGAATGCCACCCATTGTTGGAGGTCAATAGATGCATCGATGGATACTCGTTGACCCAGTTGTTGCAGAGCGAGATGCTAGCGCATCCCATCGGCACACTCAGCTCTCGCTTCTTCTCCTGCTTCTTCAAGAGGGTGATGGCAAAGAAATACCACCATAGGTCGAAGTGGGGACTAATCCCCAAGAACTCCTCACATAGGGCGACGAACGCCACAATGTGCTAGACCCCATTGGGAGTAAGGTGATGTAGCTCCACCTTGTAGTAATTCAGCAGCCCCCGAAGGAACTTGTGGGTGGGAGTGGTGAATCCCCGCTCATGAAAGCGATCGAAGGACACGACGTAGCCTTCGGGCGGCGATGATGCATCCTCGTTGCTGGGTAGCCGCCACTCCTCGACTGCGGTTCGCGCACAAAGAAGGCCATGGCAAATGAGGCCCTCTAGGCGCTGGAGAGTGACATCGAATCTGCACCATGCCTCCATTAGACCATTGGGGTGGTTGGGTGCGAGCTTGACGACGGCTTCAATGCTAGTGCAGGAGGCTCAGGCGATTGGCGGCGGTGGTTGTAGATGCAAAGGTGAGGAGGCAAAGTACGGAACCCTAGGGGCGAACCCCTTGGTTTTATATGGGCGACAGATGTGAAAAGGGCAACCATCCACCTAGATCTCTGTGCCTGCCATGATACACCACCACATCACGTCACGGGATAAGCATCCGCGATCCCTATCCTTTCCCATCAAAGTCGTACCGGATGTTTCACCTTCCCAGGCAGACCAGGACTCTTTTCCTGTAGAGGGGATGAAAGGTCCTAATATGGCCAGAGGGGGTGAATAGCCTATTTAAAATTCTACAAATCAACTAGAGCAATTTGATTAGTAAGACAAATAGCGAAATGCAAACTTGCTCTAGCTCTATAAGGGTTGCAAGCCACCTATCCAACAATTCTAGTTGCAATGATAGCTAGACACACAACTTGCTATGATACTACTCACTAAGAGCTCTCAAACTTTCTATTCTAAAGAGCTCCACTAAGCAAACTTAAATAGCAAAGCAAGCTCTCAAATCTAATTACACTAAAGAGCTTGCTACAACTAGTTTGCAAGAATATAAATGAGTGAGTAGGATGGTTATACTACCGTGTAGAGGAATGAACCAATCACAAGATGAAGATTAAGCCAATCACCGGGAGAATGCAAATGACAAGAGACAACTGATTTTTCTCCCAAGGTTCACGTGCTTGCCAACACGCTAGTCCCTGTTGTGTCGACCAACACTTGGTGGTTTGGTGGCTAAGAGGTGTTTCACAAACCTCGACCATACGATTGGACACCGCAAGAACCTACCCACAAGTGAGGTAACTCAATGACACGAGCAATTTACTAGAGTTACCTTTTGGCACTCCGCTGGGGAAGGTACAACTCCCCTCACAATCACCGGAGATGGCCACGAACAATCACCAACTCGTGCCGATCCTCCACCGCTGCACCAAGCCATCTAGGTGGTGGCAACCACCAAGAGTAACAAGCGAAATCTGCAGCGCAACACGAATACCAAGTGCCTCTAGATGCAATCACTCAAGCAATGCACTTGGATTCTCTCCCAATCTCACAAAGAAGATGGATCAATGATGGAGATGAGTGGGAGGGCTTTGGCTAAGCTCACAAGGTTGCTATGTTAATGAAAATGTGCAAGAGTTGTAGCTTGAGCCAGCCATGGGGCTTTAAATAGAAGCCCCCATCAAATAGAGTCATTGGCTCAAAAAATGGGCTGACTGCGCGTCGACTGGACGTACTGGTCACACTGCACCGGACGCAGCACCGGACGCTTCTGTCATGAATACCGGACGTGTCCGGTCGGCATACCAGACGTGTCCGGTAGCCCCTAGACTACCACGTGTCCAGTTCAAACTAGCCTAGCCGTTGCTGCTCATTTCACCGACGACCGGATGCAGAAACTCAATTGACCGGACGCTGCACCACCGAGTCCGGTCGAGTCTAGTAAGCCACCAGGGCCGACCAGACGCGTCTATTAGAAATTGATCGGACGCTAAGCCTCAGCGTCCGATCGAGTACAGTAAGCACCCACGGATGACCAGATGTGTCCGGTCATACCGGACCGGATGCTGCCAGCGTCCGATCAACAAAACTACCGAACACTATTTTTTCTGAGTCATACCGGACGTGTCTGGTATGGCGACCGGACGCGTCCTGTCCCTGAGTCTGTCGCCGAATAACAGACGTATCCGGTCACCATACCGGACGCGTCCGGTCACTCTGTAAACAGCATGACTAACTCCTCTTCGACTCTATCTCCTTCACCCTTGCTCAAATGTGCCAACCACCAAGTGTATCACCTTGTGCACATGTGTTAGCATATTTTCACAAACATTTATCAAGGGTGTTAGCACTCCACTAGATCCTAAATGCATATGCAATGAATTAGAGCCTCTAGTGGCACTTTGATAACCGCATTTCGATACGAGTTTCACTCCTCTTAATAGTACGTCTATTTATCCTAAATGTGATCACACTCACTAAGTGTCTTGATCACCGAAACAAAATGGCTCCTACAATTTTACCTTTGCCTTGAGCCTTTTGTTTTTCTCTTTCTTCTTTTCCAAGTTTAAGCATTTGACCATCACCATGCCATCACCATTGTCATGATCTCTGCCATTGCTTTATCACTTGGAGTAGTGCCACCTATCTCATAATCACTTTGATAAACTAGGTTAGCACTTAGGGTTTCATCAATTAACAAAACCAAACTAGAGCTTTCAATCTCCCCCTTTTTGGTAATTGATGACAACCATTTCACAAAGATATGAATTAAGATTTAATTAAATTCACGTTACTTGCCCAAACATATCTACCATGTGTAAAAGAATATGGACAAGTTTCATAAACTCCAAATGGTAGTAATTGCTCCCCCTACATATGTGCTAAGAGTTTGGATTGTAGCTTGCACATATGATTGGATAGGAAATATAGGAGTCAATTTCTACCAAATAATGCTAAGGTATAAGAGATGGACCTTTGAAGCGTGATACCAATTGGAGTGCACCAATATACCATCCTTAGCATCATTAGTAACTAGACATACACAAAAACTAGAGTACCCTATGAGATCAATATTTCATGCAAGGGTCTAGTTTCTATAGAATGAACATAAGTCTAGTTACTTTAGCCTATGCATGCTAGTTTTTCATTTCATCATTCAAACCTATAACTAGCATACACCATACAAGCATAGATATTGAAATTAAGAACTTGTAATATGCAAGCAAATATATGAAATGTTCATTCAAATGCATCATACAAGTTTATGAGCTTGCTCCCCCTACTTGTGTGATCAAAATTTTAATTGATCCCTTTCCTTTATCATATCTCTCTCCTTTATCATATCTCTCCCCTATCACTCATATCTTTGTTTCTCTCCCCCTTTGTCAATAATTAGCACAAAAGGTGAGCTCAAATTATGGATAGGTTGAGGTGAAACCATGTGAAATAAGGATCATTTTCCCAATTTGGTTCAATCTAGATTACTTGCAAAAGATATTTAACTCGGTTTGATCCAAGGACAAGCTTCTTCACACCTCCAAATAAGGGTTATCTTATACCATGTTGAGTTAAACACTTATAGCTCATTTTCTAAATCAAACACTCGATTTACAAGCCCACAAACATGTCATATGCTACCACTAGATCATTTCAAACATACAAGCAATAGTGGTACCATACAAGCATCAAATTCATTTGATTTTCATGAATAAGCCTAGGACATGATAGGAATGACTAGATGCACTAAACAAGTCCTTAGCAATGGATGGATGACATGTCAATCAACTTTACCTTGCTTTGCTCGAAGGAGAGGCATGTCATATAATGGGGGTGCATCAACACATATTGGAGAAGTCAAGTATGTTCAATTCATTCCTTAGCTTGCAAAACCTCTTCTCATCAAGTGGCTTGGTGAATATGTCGGCAAGTTGATCTTCGGTGCCTACACTCTCTATGCAAATGTCTCCTTTTTATTGGTGATCTCTTATGAAGTGATGACGGACATCTATATGCTTTGTTCTTGAGTGTTGAACCAGGTTGTTGGTGAGCTTCATGGCACTTTCATTGTCACATAGCAATGGCACTTGCTTGAACTTGATTCCAAAGTCACTAAAGGTAGCCTTCATCCAAAGTAATTAAGCACAACAACTACCGGCCAAAATGTACTCTGCTTCGGCGGTTGAAAGTGCTACACTATTTTGCTTCTTTGATGACCAAGATACAAGTGATCTTCCCAATAGTTGACATATGCCCGATGTGCTCTTTCTCTCAACTTTGCATCCCGCATAATTGGAATCTGAATATCCGATCAACTCAAATCTTGCTCCTTTGGGATATCATAATCCAACATGTTGTGTATGCTTTAAGTACCTCAATATTCTCTTAGTTGCCTTCAAGTGACTTTCTCTTAGTGAGGCTTGAAATCTAGCACACATGCATACACTAAATATCACATCCGGTCTTGATGCAGTTACATAGAGTAGACTTCCAATCATAGACCGATACATCTTTTGATCCACCATGTTGCCACTAGCATCACTATCTAAGCTTCCACTTGTCCCCATTGGTGTACTAATAGCTTTACTCTCATCCATTTCAAACTTCTTGAGCATGTCCTTGATGTACTTGCCTTGACTCACAAATGTGCCATTCTTCATTTGCTTGATTTGAAGACCAAGGAAGTAACTAAGCTCTCCAATTATAGACATATCAAACTCACTTGCTATCATCTTGCCAAACTCCTCACAAAATTCTTGATTTATTGATCCAAAGATGATATCATCAACATAGATTTGCATTATAAACAAGTCATTTCCAAGCTTCTTGGTGAAGAGAGTGGGGTCAACCTTTCCCATCTTGAATCCCTTAGAGAGTAGGAAATCCCTCAATCTCTCATACCATGCTCTAGGTGCTTGTTTTAACCCATACAAGGCCTTTCTCAACTTGTAAACATGGTTGAGTTTCTTTTCATCTTCAAAACTGGGAGGTTGCTCAACATATACAAGCTCATTGATGTACTCATTGAGAAATGCACTTTTCACATCCATTTGGTATAACTTGATGTTGTGGGCACAAGTATAGGCTAACAAGATCCTAATTGCTTCCAATCTTGCAACTGGGGCATATGTTTCTCCAAAGTCAAGACCTTCAGCTTGAGTGTAACCTTGAGCCACTAATCTTGCTTTGTTCCTTATTACTATCCCATCTTGATCTTGCTTGTTCCAAAAGACCCACTTAGTTCCAATCACATTATGATCCTTAGGCCTCTCAACTAAATCTCATACTTGGTTTCTTATGAAGTTGTTTAGCTCTTCATGCATAGCATTGATCCAATCAACATCCCTCAAAGCTTCATCTATCTTCTTAGGTTCAATGGATGACACAAATGAGAAATGCTCACAAAATGAGGCCAATCTTGATCTTGTTTGCATATCTCTTGAAATATCACCAATGATAGTGTCCAACGGATGATCTCTTGCAACATTGGTTGGTTGAAGCACTTGCACTTGATTGCTAGCATTTGAATGATCACTTGGTTGAGATGATGAACTAGCCATTTGTTGATCTTGCACATTGCCATCACTAGTGCTTGCTTGGATTTGATCATGAGAACCACTAGCTTGCACATTTGAGTTAGAGAGCACTTGGTTCTTCTCATCTTCAATATCAATCACCTCTCTAGGCCTTAACTCACCAATGTCCATGTTCTTCATTGCATTGACCAATTGAGTGCCTCTTACATCATCTAGATTCTCATCTTCCTCTTGGGAACCATTTGTTTTATCAAACTCCACATCATGAATCTCCTCAAGAGTACCACTAGCCAAATTCCAAACTCTATAAGCTTTGCTAGTAGTGGAGTAACCAAGCAAGAAACCTTCATCACATTTCTTTTCAAACTTGCTCAATCTAGTGCCTTTCTTCAATATGTAGCATTTACAACCAAAGACCCAAAAGTATGCTATGTTGAGCTTTCTTCCATTCGATAGCTCATAAGGCGTCTTTTCCATCATGGGGTGACAATAGAGTCGGTTGCTATAGTAGCAAGCCGTGTTGATTGCTTTGGCCTAAAATGAATGACTCACATTGTACTCACTCAACATTGATCTTGTCATATCAATCAAGGTTCTATTCTTTCTTCAACTAGCCCATTTGATTAAGGAGTATACTTGGCCGAGAATTGATGTCTAATTCCAAATTCATCACACAACTCATCAACTCTAGTGTTCTTGAATTCACTACCATTATCACTTCTAACTTTCTTGATTGTTGTTTCAAACTCATTGTGAATACCTTTGACAAATGATTTGAATGTTGCAAACACATCACTCTTTTCAATAAGAAAGAATACCCATGTGTATCTAGTGAAATCATCCACAATCATAAATCCATATTTGTTTCCACCAATGCTAGTGTATGTGGTTGGTCCAAACAAGTCCATGTGCATCAACTCAAATGCCTTAGATGTGCTCATCATGCTCTTCTTAGGATGTGTGTTACCAACTTGCTTTCCGGCTTGACATGCACTACATAACTTATCCTTCTCAAATGTGACATCTTTCAAGCCTCTAACTAAGTCATGCTTAATCAACTTGTTCAATTGTTTCATTCCAACATGACCAAGCCTTCTATGCCATAACCAACCCATGCTAGACTTAGTGATCAAACATGTTGACAATTGAGCTTCTCTAGCATTGAAATCAACTAAGTATAGATTCTCATATCTAAATCCTTTGAATATCAAGTTAGAGCCATCTACACTTATGATCTCTACATCATCCACACCAAATATGCACTTGAAACCAAGATCACACAATTGAGCTACCAACAATAAGTTGAAGTTCAAGCTCTCTACTAGTAGCACATTAGAAATGCTCAAGTCATTGGATATTGCAATCTTACCAAGCCCTTTGACCTTGCCTTTGCCATTGTCACCAAATGTGATACTATCAATCCCATTGCTCTTGCTTTCATTGATTGAATTGAACATTCTTGAATCACCGGTCATGTGTTGTGTGCACCCACTATCAAGCACACAATGCCTTCCTCCGGCTTTATAATTTACCTACAAAAGAAGATCAATTCTTTTTAGGTACCCAAACTTGCTTGGGTCCTTGTAGGTTAGTCACCAAGGTCTTTGGTACCCAAATGGCCTTCTTCTTTGGGCCCACAATTGGTGTACTAATAAACTTAGCCTTCACACCATTGGCACCCTTATAAAGCATATAACAAGAATCAAATTTGATTGAGGATACATTAGGTAGCTTGTTCTTGTTAGTCTTGCAATTTTGCTCTATATGCCCAACTTGCTTGCATCTATTGCAAAACCGACCATTGCCCTTCACAAAGCTAGCTTTGGGAGTGACAAAGGCCGCCTTGCCTTTCTTGGGGGTATAGCCTAATCCCTCTTTATTGAAAGAAAATCTTTGGCTACCCAAGCACTTTAGCAAGTGGGCTTCTCCACCATAGGCATTGCCTAAGGCACGAATGAGCTCATTCACCTCCTTCTTGAGGTTCTCATTTTCCACTATAAGTGAGGCATCACAAGTGAGACCATCACTCAAAGGTGAAGTGAAAGTTGTAGTGCTACAAGAAGTATTAGTGGGAGCAACAATAATGGGTTCATGAAAAGATTCATCAATAAGATCACATGTTAGTCCCACATCACATGTTACTATCACTTGCTCCTTCTTGGCTTCCTCCTTCTTGACTTGCTTAATGAGAGAGAAGTGAGCCTTTTCAAGCTTAGAGTGAGCTTTGCCAAGCTTCTCATGGGCATCCATTAGCCCCTCATGAGTGGCATTGAGCTCATCAAAGGATTGCTCAAGAAATTTTACTTTCTTGCGCAATTCTTTGCACTCCTTTCTCTTCATCTCATTGCAAGCATGCACTTGCTCACACATGTCCAAGAGCTCCTCCTTGGAGTACTCCTCATCATCATCATCATCATCATCATTATCATTCCTACAAGAGTCACTTTCACATTCATCATCATCACTCTCATCATATTTTACCTTGGTAGGCTTTGCCATGAGACATGTCGATGGAGTGTCGAAGATGGAGAGCTTCTTGTTGATGGTGATGCTTGCTAGTGCTCCCTTGATAGATTTCTTGTCATCATCACTAGAGCTATCACTATCCAAAGAGCCATCACTATCCCATGTGACCACATAACCTCCACCCTTCTTCTTCTTTTGGAAGGTCATTCTCTTCTCCTTCTTTTCCTTCTTTTCATTCGTATCTTTCTTGTGCTTCTTCTTCTCATCTTCATCATTATCACTATTGTAGGGACAATTTGCTACAACATGATCGGGGCTCTTGCAATTGTACCATCTTCTGACATATTCTTTGCTCTTGGTGTGATCTCTTCTCTTTCTTGCACCATAGCCCTTCTTCTTCACGAATTTGCCCATCTTGCGCACAAATAGGGCCATGGCTTCATCATCAATGTCACTAAGATCATCATCGTCACTTGATTCTTTCTTAGACTTGCCCTTGTTCTTGGATGATGATGAGCTAGCCTTGAATGCTATACTCTTCTTCTTCTTCTTGTCCTCTTCTTCCTTCTTGTCATCCTTGTCATCCCCCTCCCTTTTCACATGGTATGTCTCTTGTGTCATGACATCACCTAGTACTTGGTTAGGGGTAATGTCTTTCAATCCTCCTCTTATGATGAGCAATCTTAACATCTCAAATCTTGGAGGTAAGCACATCAAGAATCTATGGGAGACATCATCATCCTTAATCTTCTCTCCCAATACCTTCAAGTTATTGACAATGACTTGCAATCGATGGAACATCTCCGGAATGCTCTCATCATCCTTCATCTTGAAACTTGTCAACTTATCCTTGAGGATGTACAACTTGGCACTCTTCACAACCGGTGTGCCCTCATATGTTTCCTCCAATCTCTTCCACACCTCATTTGCTCTTTCACAATCCTTGATTTGCTCAAACACCTTGGAATCAATGGCATTGTATATGGTGTTGAGAGCCATTGTGTTGCATTGCTTGTTGATCTTATCTTGATTGGTTGGATCATCGGGATCAATGATAGCATAGTCATTCTTGGTCACTTCCCATACTTGATCATTGATTGAACCAAGATACATCCTCATCTTTCTCTTCCAATACCATAGCATGTGCCAACAAAGAACGGTGGTTTGCCCCCCACATGGTTGAACACAACTTGAGCCATAATTTGACACCGAGGTTGTTAAGCCTTCAATCAAACGGTGACCACGGCTCTGATACCACTTGAAAGGTCCTAATATGGCTAGAGGGGGGTGAATAGCCTATTTAAAATTCTACAAATCAACTAGAGCAATTTGATTAGTAAGACAAATAGCGAAATGCAAACTTGCTCTAGCTCTACAAGGGTTGTTGTAACACCTCGGGTGTTTAAATATTAAAATCTGACATGTCATCATGTGCATTGCAAAGCATTTGGCATTTGGTGAAAACTTTGATGTACATTTACTAAAACAAGTTTACAATTGTGTAATGAATGTTGAATTGTATTGTTTGACTCAAGTTCAATATTTGTATGGATTTTGAATTTTTTTTCTAGAAAACCCCGCTTTTCGACATTTAGATCCTACCCTGAAAATCCATTTCAAAATCTAAGCATATTTTGGGGTTGAGCCTTAAAGCAAAAGTGTAGAGCTTGACTAGTTAAGCAAAGTTTATCTTTGGAGTTTTTCTAGTTGTTTAGAAAAATTTTGAGTAATTCAAAAAGGCGTAATTCATTAAATATCCCCTATTCAAATTCAAAAGTTCATTTCAAAATCTAGACTGAATTAGGAGATGGTTATAGAAGCAAAGTTGTAGAACTTTTGATTTTGAACAACTTTTGTTTTTGGAGATTTTTAAGTTGCTATACAAATTTGAGAGTAATTTGAATTTGAAACCGAATGGCAAATCTGTAAATTCGGTGAACAGTACTCACCGCCCTAGCTACATGGCCGGCGATCTTTGGTTTGCTTCTAGGCGCGGTCATGGCCGTCTTTGACGTCGCGCTGGCATGGTGAAGGCCACAGCGCAGCTTCCTTACGCTTCTGAGCCGCTCTACTTAGCCTTGGTCGTCGCCGTTTGCCTCCGCTCTCTTGCTCTGTTTTTCCGACGCCACGGCCATAACTCCGGCGAGCTCGTGTCGATGCCGTAGTGCTTCACCGTCGCTGATAAGCTTGTCCTAGCTCCGTCTCATCCTTGCGCACCTAAATAACTAGCCCTGGTCGCTTGCCATCATCGGGAAATGCCGTTCGGCGCTTTTCTTCCTCACGGCCGGCAGCACCACCGTGGAGTGTGCGTCGCCGTGGCTAGCGCGCTACGGTGAGCCTCTGCCCTTACTGAGTCTTGCTTCGGCTTCGCCTCAATGATGTAGTGCTTTGTGAACCTTTGAATTCTCATTTTGACCACCACAGCTACCGGATCATCGCCGTCGTCGAAGATCGCTCCGCCGTGACCGCTGTCAACGTCGACCCGTGTCACCGAAGCTTATCCGGTCCCGTTCTTTGTTCCAACGTGTTCGTGGTGAGCTACTGGACCTTCCCATGCCCTCTGTTTCACCGTTTTCGGCTTCATTTCGCTGGCGTAGCGTAGCCGCGCCGTCGTGGCCGCCATGGCCGACGTAGTGCTCGGTCTAGTCCATAGTTAGTCAGGCTTGTGCTCAAAATGGATGCGCCTAGTCTCGGGGAGGGTGTAGGTATCTTGGTCGTCGCCGTTGGACTCACCGGCGGCGAGATATCGCCGGTCAGCACCATCATCGCCGTAGTCAAAGCGCGAGGTAGAAGATGACAGGTGGGGTCCCCATGTCAGTGACTCAGCGTTCAAATGATTTTTTTTTCTATTTTCAGATTTGAATGAATAGTGTCTATTTTTGTTATTTTTATGTAGATTTATTTAGAGCTCCAAAAATTATGAAAATTTTTGAGTGACTTCTCTGTGATGTATAGTATTTAATAAAAATATGAAATAATATTTTTCAGTACTTTTTGAATGTGATAAAAATTGTTTAATTTATTAATAAATGGATTTTCATGATTTTTCTAGGCTTATTTAATTGTCCAAAAATTATGAAATTTGTTTTGCCACTTACTTATCATGTAATGAACATGTACTAAAATTTTGAGCTCAATTAGAATAAGTTGATTTATTTCATAATTTTGAATTAAATAATTAATTCATAAAAGCAAATAGTAACCTTTAGTGATTTAGGTTTTGTTTGTAATTTTGGATTGAGTGATGACCTCGGGTCATTAGTTGATAATGATCCTTGGCAATTGATGTATGTGTTATGATAAAGATTTAGTTTGTTTGACTTGCAACTATACCGCGAAGGAAAGTTGTATTCAAATTGTTAATTTTTGTATCCATCATCGAGCATCATATTTAGTATTCCGCATCATGTTGAACATGGCATTGTCATTACGTGTAGTGAACGAAGGTGAAAATGTGGTAGTTAATCAAGTTGTTGAGGAGGTTAATCCGTCTGTTGAGGTCGGATCGAATACTTGTGAAACGTCGCAGGAACCGGACTTTTCCGTCAACGAAGGCAAGCCCCGGATGCATACAACCCTACCTTGTGTTTTATAAATTAATTTTGCTTTTGCTTTCTGTTACTGCATTAAGTGGTTAGGAGTTAAGTAAAAGCCTAATTGGTGCATTACCACCCTTGTTATTTCATATTTACCATATTACCAGTTTTAAACTCGTGTATGCCTAGCCTTGCTTAGCTATGCGTAGAACGAAGAAAGTCGGGTGACTACCTGCCACCTACGAGTTTAAACGGAACATTGGTTAACTATGTTAGCATGTGATATGGGAATGTGGAGTAATAAATCTAGACCGGGCGGACTCGGTGTGTGTGAGCCACAAGACATGGAGGTCTTGTGAGCGGGGTCTTTCCGCCTATGTCGATTAAGGCACGTCCGTTGTTGAATTGCATGAGGTGAGAATTTGTAGTACTAACCACATACTCTGGTAAGCCTGAACTTGGCAATTCTATTACGAGAATGGCTACTCGCGCACTAGGAGTGGAGAGATGGCGGGAATAGCGTGTACCCACGTGGCCATGGGCTGGAATGGTGGAGTACTGTGTTCTCGGGTGGCGTGGATCTGTTCTTGTTTTAGGGGATCCGAGGATAGGTTGGTATATGTAGGTCGGGGACCTGCATATGTCGTGTGGTCTAGAATTCCCAGCTGGGCTTAATCGGTTCGAATCGTCGTTGCTCCTCGGTTAAGGAGACTCAACTCACTGTTCATCATCGTAGAATTAATAACCGGAACTTGAATAAGGCTTGTGAAGGTGTTGGATATGAAGTTTCATGATCTCAGTGTGGATCGTGTCAGCTTTGTATATAATTCTTGAGAAGTTTTCTATATAAAGAATGTTGTTAAAAGAGCTTTTACGCAAAAGAACTTTGATCATTGTTAAAGCTATACCTTGAATCCCTAAGCCTGCATTACTGAGTTTATCAGTTAATATTTCGGATAAGTCTTGTTGAGTACTTTCATACTCAGGGTTCGTTGACCCCTTGTTGCAGGTGAGCCTCATAAGCAGATCTATTTTGGATCGTGCTGCATGACTATCATTCGTTCTGACGATGAGAAGTAACTGTGTGATCCTTGGGCAAGATGTTTATTTTGTGTGATATGTCTATATTAATTATGCCACTCCACTACTACTATGGTTTGTAATAATCATCGAACTTAGTTTGTAAGGTTTGAAACAACTGGTTTGTAAACTATGTTATCGTAAGACTTCTGTTGTTTTTACTCTGGTTTTGATATTTGAATAAATGTTGTAATACTGCAATGACTTTGTAACGTGATCCTGCTCGGAAATCATGGATGATTCAGGGTTCCCCGAGGACACCCGACAGTCTTTTTAAGTTATTGGAAATATATGCATAAATGTCAAAGGTCGTCGGACAGTGACAGGTGTATGTGGGCCCTATAACTTAGGAGGTTCTGCCACAGAATGGTATCAGAGCGATCGTTACAAGGTTTTTGTTGTATTGTTTTATAAAAACTTCAAAATGATTTGGATGACTAAATTTAACTTGGTAATTTAGTCCAAATTGCTTCTGACTTATCTTATTTCTTTCTCACCATTCCCTATTTGATTAAAAGGTTTTTGTGTGGTGGAGTAGTAATCATACTATACCCTATATAAAAATAAATGTTGTTTATGTGCATTATAAACTTTGATGTTTTTGTTCGTAAGAACGATTCATGCATCAGAAATAATTCACTTGTTACTTCCTTCACCTCTTAGTCTAGAATTAAGTAGTGAGTCTAGTTGGAGGAATGTAATCCATCTTAGCTACTTTTTGGATTTTGATCAAATGGTCTTACTTGGATTAAATTGCCTCCCTACAGTATGGCTCGTGCCAAGATGACGCCCCGTAAGTCCACCGGACCCAAAGGAGTTCCTCGTCACCAACTTGCCCCGAGAAATGATGGTGCTAGTAGTAGCAGCTCTAGGCCTGATCCCCAGGCAGAGATATTGAGGGTTTCTATGGAGTTAGCACAATCTACTAGAGATAGGGCTTTGGATGTTATACAAATAGGAGAATTATAGGGTCAATTGAGGCAGCTCACCACCGCGCATAGGAACTGCGAAAGTATGTTAGTTCATACGGTGGAAGGAAGAAATGAAGCTTGGCACAGGGAAAATGTAGCTAGAGCTAGAACTCATGAGCTAGAATTCTATGTAGAAGATTTAGAAGAATATAATACATATCTACATGAGGAAGTTCATAGGCTTAGCAATCTATTAAATCCGAATCATGAGCCTCAAGCTGATGCCATGGACCCTGGTGTCATCCTTGCCGATGATGATGAATCGGGAGAGGAAGAAGAAGAAGATCCTAAAGAATTAGTAATGATCGATGAAAGTGATGATGAAGGCGGTAATAATTCCAGAATGGATACCGAGCCTGAAGTTTGAAGAAATTGAGGAAAAGAGTAGAGTTGTATAATAGTAGCTCTAGTTAAGTATGTAGTTCTATTTTCGTACTCCTAGGTTTGTTTGTACATTAGTAAACTCTATGTGAGGTGTCTAGAGTAAGCTTTGGTACAATTCAATAAAGACATGTGAATAAAGTTTGGTTTATTATGAGCAGATGCGTCGTACGTGGGGTTCGTTTATTCCGGGAACTTCACAAGATGAGGACGGTATTCCAGATCCGCCACCAGTTCCAACCAATTTAGCTGATGCTATAGCTGCACTTGTCAATGTGACAGCTAAAAATTCTCGTTTGCTTCATGAGATGGCTCAGAACAATCAGAATCAGATATACAGAAATCATGGACGCCACCATAACCAACAGGAGGCTACATATGTTGATTTCACAGACACAAGACCCCCGGTGTTCACCAAGGCAGATGAACCATTGGAGGCTGATGACTGGCTTTGAACCATGGAGCAGAAATTTGACCTTATCCCATGCACGGAGTATTAGAAACCTACGTTTGCCGCCCAACAACTTAGAGGAGCAGCAAGTGCTTGGTGGGCAAACTTAGTGGCTATGCAACCAGCTAGCATTCCAATAACTTGGGCTGAGTTCCGTACAGCCTTCAGAGCCCATTATATTCCCGAAGGAGTGATGGCTATGAAGCTAGATGAATTCCTTGCTTTGAAACAAGGAGATCAAAGCATGATGCAGTATGTGGGAAGATTTAATCATCTGTCCCAATATGCATCTGAACATGTCAATACTGATGCCAAGAAGAAGAGGTGGTTTATGAGAGGCCTGAATACCAAGTTGCAGACTATGATGACCACTTGCACCAATGTCACTTACCATGAGGTAGTAAATATTGCAATTGCTTTAGAATCAAAGTATCGGCAGCATAAGGAGCTCAAAAAGAAAAAGAGTGTACCGTTTGGATCTTTTGGGGGAAATCAGAAGAGGCAGAGGGTGATTTATCATCCAGTACATCATAATCGTCCTCCTTATCGTCCGCTGCAGTTCCAAGCCGGGCAACAGTCAAATGTCTGTCCTGCTATAACCTATCCGAGTTCACAGTCAACCAATGCTCCTGGTGGCAATGCTCCAACATCCCAGGGTCACAACTATCCGTGCTACAATTGTGGAAGGACTAGTCATTTCTCCAGGGAATGTCCATATCCTAGGCAGGCTAATCAAAATTATCAGAAGGCCCTTGCTAATCAACAACAGGGTCAGGCACCAAACAAGAACCCCAATCAGAATGCTCAGAAGGGCAAAGATGAGAGGAAGACAGGACGGGTGTTCTATATTCAAGCTGGAGAAATTCCGGAAGGGGAGCTAGTGATGATGGGTATGTTTCCTGTTGCCAATCACCCTGTAGTTATACTTTTTGATTCCGGCGCATCGCATTCATTCATCAATAGAACATTTGTCATGAAGCATGAAATTTCAATTGGGGCAACAAAGGAAAGTTTCTTTATACAGTCGCCCGGGGGATGTCTGTGTACTAAGAAAATGGTATACCAGGTACCCGTAAACCTGGGTGGGCATATCTTTCCAACTACCATGATTATCCTTAAGGATCAGGATATAGATGTAATTTTGAGAATGAATTGGATGTATCAGCATAAGGCTGTTATAGATGCTTTGAATAGGACCTTAAGAGTGAGTTTGCCTGATAGTAATTCTCAACTTCTTATCCAACTTCCAACCCTAAGAAGATCAGTGAGCAAGATTTGTGCAACTGTTGTCAAAGAGATTAGAAATATTCTGGTAGTGTGTGAATTTCCGGATGTGTTTCCTGAAGATTTACCCGGTCTACCACCTGATAGGGATGTATAGTTCAATATAGAGTTACAACCTAGAACAGCTCTGATTTCTCGGAGAGCTTATAGGATGCCACCTAAGGAATTGGCTGAGTTGAAAATGCAGTTACAAGAATTGATTGAGAAAGGGTTTATCCAACCTAGTTCTTCACCTTGGGGATGTCCGGCAATTTTTGTGAAAAAGAAAGATGAGACCCTAAGGTTATGTGTTGACTATCGTCCATTGAATGAAGTGACCATCAAGAATAAGTATCCATTACCTCGGATAGATCTGTTTTTTGATCAACTGGCCAGAGCCAAAGTTTTCTCCAAGATAGATTTGAGATCAGGATATCATCAAATCAAGATAAAACCTGAGAATATTCCCAAAACAACATTTACCACAAGATATGGGTTATATGAATACTTGGTAATGTCTTTTGGTTTAACAAATGCTCCAGCTCACTTCATGTATCTAATGAACTTAGTATTCATGCCTGAACTAGACAAGTTTGTAGTAGTGTTTATTGATGACATTTTAGTATATTCCAAGAATAAGAAAGAACATGCGGAACATCTCAGAATTGTTCTGACCCATTTGAGAGAACATCAACTATATGCCAAGTTCAGCAAGTGTGATTTTTGGCTTAAGGAAGTGCAATTTCTTGGACATGTCTTGTCAGCCGAAGGAGTTGCAGTTGATCCAAGCAAAGTGAAGGATGTGCTTGATTGGAAACCGCCAACCATAGTTCATCAAGTTCGGAGTTTTTTGGGTTTGGCGGGATATTACCGTCGGTTTATTCCAGATTTCTCAAAGATAACAAAGTCCATAACTGAATTGTTGAAGAACCAAGTTAAGTTTGTCTGGTCATCAGATTGTGAAGAGGCTTTCCAGACTTTGAAGAGACTGTTAACCACTGCACCAGTATTAGCCCAACCTGATATCGAGAAGCCGTTTGATGTTTATTGTGATGCTTCAGGTATTGGTATTGGATGTGTGTTGATGCAAGAAGGCCGAGTCATTGCCTATGCATCTAGGCAACTTAAGCAACATGAAGAACATTATCCGACTCATGACTTGGAGTTAGCAGCTGTGGTTCATGCTCTAAAGATTTGGCGGCATTACCTGCTTGGTAATACGTGTCATATGTATACAGACCACAAAAGCCTAAAGTATATCTTTACTCAGTCAGAGTTGAACATGCGACAAAGAAGATGGTTAGAACTGATTAAGGATTATGATTTGGAAGTACATTATCACCCTAGAAAAGCAAATGTGGTTGCAGATGCCCTCAGTCGCAAAAGTTATTGTAATTGTCTGACAGTGAGAACAATGGGTTTGAATTTATGTCAAAAAATGGAAAGGTTGAATGTAGAAGTAGTTCAACAAGGAAGTTTGACCAACATAATTGTTGAAGCCACTATTCGAGATCAAGTTATTGCTGCTCAGAAGGAAAACAAGGGTATAGCCCATATTAAGAAAAGAGTCAAGAATGGAAAAGCGGAATGCTTTAGTATTGACAATGAAGATGTGTTGTGGTTCAAGGATCACCTGGTGGTACCAAAAGTTCTTGAATTACGGCAGTCAATTCTAGATGAGGCACATGCTACTAGGTTATCAATCCATCCGGGAAGCAACAAGATGTATCATGACTTGAAGCAAAGATTTTGGTGGACTAAAATGAAAATAGAGATTGCCAGATATATAGCAAAGTGTGATACTTGTCAAAAGGTGAAAGCTATACATTTGAGGTCTGCTGGTGAATTACAACCATTACCTATTCCCTCTTGGAAGTGGGAGGACATAAGTATGGACTTTATTGTTGGTCTACCCAAGACATCAAAGGGATTTGACTCAGTTTGGGTTATTGTAGATCGACTCACTAAGTCAGCGCATTTTCTTCTAGTCAAGATAATATACCCTACGATCTAATATGCCAAAATGTACTTAGCAAGAATCATGAGTCTCCATGGAATACCCAAGACTATTGTGTCAGATAGGGGTACACAGTTTGTCTCCAACTTTTGGAAACAATTGCATTCTTCGTTGGGTACTAAACTTCTGTATAGTACAGCTTATCATCCGCAGACTGATGGATAGACTGAAAGAGTTAATCAAGTGCTTGAAGATATGTTAAGGTGTTGTGTCCTTAACTATTCCAATAAGTGGGATGAATGCTTACCTTTGGCCGAGTTCTCATACAACAATAGTTATCAGGAAAGCATTAGAATGGCTCCATTTGAAGCACTCTATGGTCGTAGATGCAGAACATCATTGAGTTGGTCTGAACCTAGAGAAAGAAGATTCTTTGGAGTTGACCTTGTGAAAGAAACAGAAGACAAGGTTAGGCAAATACAGAGTAATTTGAAGATAGCTCAATCCCGACAAAAGAGTTATGCGGATAGAAGATGGAGACCATTGGTATTTACCAAAGGAGATTTTGTGTATCTCAAAGTATCACTAATGAAGGGAGTTATCCGTTTTGGTGTTAAAGGAAAGTTGGCACCTCGATATATTGGACCATATCAAATTTTAGAGAGGTATGGAAAAGTGGCATATCGCTTGAGATTACCTGAACATCTCGCAGCTGTGCATGATGTGTTTCATGTTTCTCAATTGAAGAAGTGTCTCCGAGTGCCTGAACAAAATGTTGAAGTTGAAGGAGTGGAACTAGAACTGGATTTAACTTATTCCGAATATCCTATCCGAGTGTTAGATCAGAAAGATCATGTTACTCAAAGACGGACAATCAAGTTCTATAAAATACAATGGAATCAACATTCAGAAGAGAAAGCTACTTAGGAATCAGAAGATTACTTGTTAGAAAAGTTTCCAGAGTTTTTAGCGTTAATATAGAATAGAGTAGTGTTAGTTGTGCTCGGTTACTACAAGTTGTGTTTTGTAAAGGAACCTCAGCTGTTTTATAGGCAAGTTTTGGATGTTTTTGGACTGACACATTTCCTTTTCCATTACTTACCCTATGGCTTTGAATCTCGGGATGAGATTTCTTTTAGGGGGAAGGATTGTAACACCTCGGGTGTTTAAATATTAAAATCTGACATGTCATCATGTGCATTGCAAAGCATTTGGCATTTGGTGAAAACTTTGATGTACATTTACTAAAACAAGTTTACAATTGTGTAATGAATGTTGAATTGTATTGTTTGACTCAAGTTCAATATTTGTATGGATTTTGAATTTTTTTTCTAGAAAACCCCGCTTTTCGACATTTAGATCCTACCCTGAAAATCCATTTCAAAATCTAAGCATATTTTGGGGTTGAGCCTTAAAGCAAAAGTGTAGAGCTTGACTAGTTAAGCAAAGTTTATCTTTGGAGTTTTTCAAGTTGTTTAGAAAAATTTTGAGTAATTCAAAAAGGCGTAATTCGTTAAATACCCCCTATTCAAATTCAAAAGTTCATTTCAAAATCTAGACCGAATTAGGAGATGGTTATAGAAGCAAAGTTGTAGAACTTTTGATTTTGAACAACTTTTGTTTTTGGAGATTTTTAAGTTGCTATACAAATTTGAGAGTAATTTGAATTTGAAACCGAATGGCAAATCTGTAAATTCGGTGAACAGTACTCACCGCCCTAGCTACATGGCCGGCGATCTTCGGTTTGCTTCCAGGCGCGGTCATGGTCGTCTTTGACGTCGCGCTGGCATGGTGAAGGCCACAGTGCAGCTTCCTTGCGCTTCTGAGCCGCTCTACTTAGCCTTGGTCGTCGCCGTTTGCCTCCGCTCTCTTGCTCTGTTTTTCCGACGCCACGGCCATAACTCCGGCGAGCTCGTGTCGATGCCGTAGTGCTTCACCGTCGCTGATAAGCTTGTCCCAGCTCTGTCTCATCCTTGCGCACCTAAATAACTAGCCCTGGTCACTTGCCATCATCGGGAAACGCCGTTCGGCGCTTTTCTTCCTCACGGCCGGCAGCACCACCGTGGAGTGCGCGTCGCCGTGGCTAGCGCGCTACGGTGAGCCTCTGCCCTTACTGAGTCTTGCTTCGGCTTCATCTCAATGATGTAGTGCTTTGTGAACCTTTAAATTCTCATTTTGACCACCACAGCTACCGGAGCATCACCGTCATCGAAGATCGCTCCGCCGTGACCGCTGTCAACGTCGACCCGTGTCACCGAAGCTTATCCGGTCCCGTTCTTTGTTCCAACGTGTTCGTGGTGAGCTACTGGACCTTCCCATGCCCTCTGTTTCACCGTTTTCGGCTTCATTTCGCCGGCATAGCGTAGCCGCGCCGTCGTGGCCGCCATGGCCGACGTAGTGCTCGGTCTAGTCCATAGTTAGTCAGGCTTGTGCTCAAAATGGATGCGCCTAGTCTCGGGGAGGGTGTAGGTATCTTGGCCGTCGCCGTTGGACTCACCGGCGGCGAGATATCACCGGTCAGCACCATCATCGCCGTAGTCAAAGCGCGAGGTAGAAGATGACAGGTGGGGTCCCCATGTCAGTGACTCAGCGTTCAAATGATTTTTTTCTATTTTCAGATTTGAATGAATAGTGTCTATTTTTGTTATTTTTGTGTAGATTTATTTAGAGCTCCAAAAATTATGAAAATTTTTGAGTGACTTCTCTGTGATGTATAGTATTTAATAAAAATATGAAATAATATTTTTCAGTACTTTTTGAATGTGACAAAAATTGTTTAATTTATTAATAAATGGATTTCCATGATTTTTCTAGGCTTATTTAATTGTCCAAAAATTATGAAATTTGTTTTGCCACTTACTTATCATGTAATGAACATGTACTAAAATTTTGAGCTCAATTAGAATAAGTTAATTTATTTCATAATTTTGAATTAAATAATTAATTCATAAAAGCAAATAGTAACCTTTAGTGATTTAGGTTTTGTTTGTAATTTTGGATTGAGTGATGACCTCGGGTCATTAGTTGATAATGATCCTTGGCAATTGATGTATGTGTTATGATAAAGATTTAGTTTGTTTGACTTGCAACTATATCGCGAAGGAAAGTTGTATTCAAATTGTTAATTTTTGTATCCATCATCGAGCATCATATTTAGTATTCCACATCATGTTGAACATGGCATTGTTATTACATGTAGTGAACGAAGGTGAAAACGTGGTAGTTAATCAAGTTGTTGAGGAGGTTAATCCATCTGTTGAGGTCGGATCGAATACTTGTAAAACGTCGCAGGAACCGGACTTTTCTGTCAACGAAGGCAAGCCCCGGATGCATACAACCCTACCTTGTGTTTTATAAATTAATTTCGCTTTTGCTTTCTGTTACTGCATTAAGTGATTAAGAGTTAAGTAAAAGCCTAATTGGTGCATTACCACCCTTGTTATTCCATATTTACCATATTACCAGTTTTAAACTCGTGTATGCCTAGCCTTGCTTAGCTATGCGTAGAACAAAGAAAGTCGGGTGACTACCTGCCACCTGCGAGTTTAAACGGAACATTGGTTAACTATGTTAGCATGTGATATGGGAATGTGGAGTAATAAATCTAGACCGGGCGGACTCGGTGTGTGTGAGCCACAAGACATGGAGGTCTTGTGAGCGGGGTCTTTCCGCCTGTGTCGATTAAGGCACGTCCATTGTTGAATTGCATGAGGTGAGAATTTATAGTACTAACCACGTACTTCGGTAAGCCTAAACTTGGCAATTCTATTACGAGAATGGCTACTCGCGCACTAGGAGTGAAGAGATAGCGGGAATAGCGTGTACCCACGTGGCCATGGGCTGGAATGGTGGAGTACTGTGTTCTCGGGTGGCATGGACCCGTTCTTGTTTTAGGGGATCCAAGGATAGGTTGGTATATGTAGGTCGGGGACCTGCATATGTCGTGTGGTCTAGAATTCCCAGCTAGGCTTAATCGGTTCGAATCATCGTTGCTCCTCGGTTAAGGAGACTCAACTCACTGTTCATCATCGTAGAATTAATAACCGGAACTTGAATAAGGCTTGTGAAGGTGTTGGATATGAAGTTTCATGATCTCAGTGCGGATCGTGTCAGCTTTGTATATAATTCTTGAGAAGTTTTCTATATAAAGAATGTTGTTAAAAGAGCTTTTACGCAAAAGAACTTTGATCATTGTTAAAGCTATACCTTGAATCCCTGAGCCTGCATTACTGAGTTTATCAGTTAATATTTCGGATAAGTCTTGTTGAGTACTTTCGTACTCAGGGTTCGTTGACCTCTTGTTGCAGGTGAGCCTCATGAGCAGATCTGTTTTGGATCGTGCTGCATGACTATCGTTCGTTCTGACGATGAGAAGTAACTGTGTGATCCTTGGGCAAGATGTTTATTTTGTGTGATATGTCTATATTAATTATGCCACTCCACTACTACTATGGTTTGTAATAATCATCGAACTTAGTTTGTAAGGTTTGAAACAACTGGTTTGTAAACTATGTTATCGTAAGACTTCCGTTGTTTTTACTCTGATTTTGATATTTGAATAAATGTTGTAATACTGCAATGACTCTGTAACATGATCCTGCTCGGAAATCGTGGATGATTCAGGGTTCCCCGAGGACACCCAACAGTCTTTTTAAGTTATTGGAAATATATGCATAAATGTCAAAGGTCGTCGGACAGTGACAGGTGCATGTGGGCCCTATAACTTAGGAGGTTCTGCCACAGTTGTAAGCCACCTATCCAACAATTCTAGTTGCAATGATAGCTAGACACACAACTTGCTATGATACTACTCACTAAGAGCTCTCAAACTTTCTACTCTAAAGAGCTCCACTAAGCAAACTTAAATAGTAAAGCAAGCTCTCAAATCTAATTACACTAAAGAGCTTGCTACAACTAGTTTGCAAGAATATAAATGAGTGAGTAGGATGGTTATACCGCCGTGTAGAGGAATGAACCAATCACAAGATGAAGATTAAGCCAATCACCGAGAGAATGCAAATGACAAGAGACAACCGATTTTTCTCCCGAGGTTCACGTGCTTGCCAACATGCTAGTTCCCGTTGTGTCGACCAACACTTGGTGGTTCGACGGCTAAGAGGTGTTTCACAAACCTCATCCACACGATTGGACACCGCAAGAACCTACCCACAAGTGAGGTAACTCAATGACACGAGCAATTTACTAGAGTTACCTTTTGGCACTTTGCCGGGGAAGGTACAACTCCCCTCATAATCACCAGAGACGGCCACGAACAATCACCAACTCATGCCGATCCTCCACCACTGCACCAAGCCGTCTAGGTGGTGGCAACCACCAAGAGTAACAAGCGAAATCCGCAGCGCAACACGAATACCAAGTGCCTCTAGATGCAATCACTCAAGCAATGCACTTGGATTCTCTCCCAATCTCACAAAGAAGATGGATCAATGATGGAGATGAGTGGGAGGGCTTTGGCTAAGCTCATAAGGTTGCTATGTCAATAAAAATGTGTAAGAGTTGTAGCTTGAGCCGGCCATGGGGCTTTAAATAGAAGCCCCCATCAAATAGAGCCGTTGCCTCAAAAAATGGGCTGACTGCGCATCGACCGGACGTACTAGTCACACTGCACCGGACGCTCCGGTCGTGAATACCGGACGCGTCCGGTTGGCATACCGGACATGTCCGGTAGCCCCCAGACTGCCACATGTCTAGTTCAAACCAGCCTAGCCATTGTTGCTCATTTTGCCGACGATCGAACGCTCACACCAGACGTAGAAACTCAATTGACCGGACGCTACACCGCCGAGTCCGGTCGAGTCTAGTAAACCACCAGGGCCGACCGAACGTGTCTGTTAGAAACTGACTGGACGCTGAGCCTCAGCATCCAATCGAGTACAGTAAGCACCCACGGACAACCGGACGCGTCCGGTCATACCGGACTGGACACTGCCGCGTCTGATCAGCAGAACTGTCGAACACTATTTTTCTGAGTCATACCGTTCGGTATGGTGACCGGACGCGTCCGGTCGCTGAGTGTGTCGCCGAATACCGGACGTGTCCGGTCACCATACCGAACGCGTCCGGTCACTCTGTAAACAGCGCGACTAACCCCTCTTTGACTCTATCTCCTTCACCCTTGCTCAAATGTGCCAACCACCAAGTGTATTACCTTGTGCACATGTGTTAGCATATTTTCACAAATATTTATCAAGGGTGTTAGCACTCCACTAGATCCTAAATGCATATGCAATGAATTAGAGTATCTAGTGGCACTTTGATAACCGCATTTCGATACGAGTTTCACTCCTCTTAATAGTACAGCTATTTATCCTAAATGTGATCACACTCGCTAAGTGTCTTGATCACCGAAACAAAATGGCTCCTACAATTTTACCTTTGCCTTGAGCCTTTTGTTTTTCTCTTTCTTCTTTTCCAAGTTTAAGCATTTGACCATCACCATGCCATCACCATTGTCATGATCTCTACCATTGCTTCATCACTTGGAGTATTGCCACCTATCTCATAATCACTTTGATAAACTAGGTTAGCACTTAGGGTTTCATCAATTAACAAAACCAAACTAGAGCTTTCAGGGGATATAGGTCAAAAAGCATTTCTCTGGCCTACCTGAGCCTAGGAGTTCGAGGGCTGGCCTAATAAATTCAATGGCCATCCTAATGAGGGATGGGCTCGCGAGCGGCCAAAACTCAACTGGGCTGACCCTGGATGAATCCCCACGAATGGGATACCAGGGTTCCCTTTAAACTATCCAATTGTCCAAACATCAAATCTCATAGCCATACCTGTGAAGGGTCTGAATTACCTCCTAGGCGATTCTATCCGAATCACCTGGGGGCTTGGGGGCTACACCTAATGGGTGCGCTCACGCGCACCCTCTGGCAAATTGAAATACCCCCAGGATGATTCTATCTGAATCACCCTAGGGCTCGAGGGCTACACCTGATGGGTGCGCTTGTGCGCACCCTCTGGAGAATCAAAATACCCCCCGAGCGATTCTATCTGAATCACCCGAGGGCTCGAGGGCTACACTCATCGAGCGCACCCTCTAGAAAAGTCAAATCACCCCCTGGGCGATTCTATCCGAATCACCTAGGGGCTCGGGGGCTACTATCGGGGACCAAATACTGGGGTACTCAAAGAGGAGGAGCTAGTAACCATCAAATGTTGATGCTTCTAAACAGACAAGAGTGCAACTACACTTCTTACCCATACAACCAAAGGTTGGCTGCCCTTGCCCGACCCCTAATGGTTGGCTCCACCTCGTCTGACCCCTAAATGTTGGCTCCACCTTGCCCGACCCCCAAGGGCTGGACTCCGCCTCGTCTGACGTCTGGGGCCAAACTCCACCTCGCCCGATGGCTGGGGGCTGGCTCTACCTAGCCCGATGTCTGAGGACTGGCTCCGCCTCGCCCAATGTCCGAGGGCTGGCTCCACCTCACTCGACGTCCAAGGGTAGGATTTGCCTCACCCGACGTCCGAGGGTAGGCTCCACCTCGCCCGACGTCCGAGGGCAGGCTCCGCCTCGCCGACGTCCTAGGGCTGGCTCCGCCTCGCCCGACATCCCAGGGCTGGCTCTGTCTCGCCCAATGTCCTAGGGCTGGCTCCATCTCGCCCGATGTCTAAGGGCAGGCTCCACCTCACCCAACGTCCTGGGGCTGGCTTTGCCTCGCCCGACGTTTGCACCCTGCTCCTTCATAATGATGAGCACAGGGTAAGACAGGACACTCAGGTCAATCATAGTACCGAGGACCATACCCCGCACGTCTATGGGAAAGTACCATCAGGGTATGACGGGACGAGCGCTTTAAGCCCTTCCAGGCGTGACAGAGTTCGAACAGTGTTGTAGGCGTCGACTTTTGTCTTACAGTGTTGTGGGCATCTGAAAGCTCTAGTTTGGTTTTGGTGAATTGATGAAACCCTAAGTGCTAACCTAGTTTATCAAGTGATCATGAGATAGGTAGCACACTCCAAGTTGCGAAGCAAACAAAGATCATAGCATGATGAAGATGATGCCATGGTGATGATCAAGTGCTTGAACTTGGAAAGAAGAAAGAGAAAAACAAAAAGCTCAAGGCAAAGATATAAACCATAGGAGCTATTTTGTTTGGTAATCAAGACACTTAGATAGTGTGATCACATTTAAGTTTGATAGCTGTACTATTAAGAGGGGTGAAACTCGTATCGGAATGCGGTTATCAAAGTGCCACTAGATGCTCTAACTCATTGCATATGCATTTAGGATCTAGTGGAGAACTAACACCCTTGAAAATGTTTGTAAAAATATGCTAACGCATGTTTGTAAAAATATGCTAACAAATGTTTGTCAAGCTCTTTAGTGTAGCTAGTTGTGAGAGCTTGCTTGCTTGGTTGGTGTGGCTCTTTAGTTAGTCTTTGAGAGCACACTAACATAGGATAGTGTCATAGCTTTTGTGTGAATAGATTCTATTTAAACTAGAATTGTGGTAGGTGGCTTGCATTTTGAGTAGGCTAGCGCAACATTTGCTTCGCCTCATAATTGTCTAACCATTTTGGTTAAGTATTGTTGTAGAAATTTTTATTAGGCTATTCACCCCCCTCTAGCCATTAGGACCTTTCAGCATCGCCATCAGCCCTCGAACTCGGATCCTGACATAAGCATACGATAATCACTATAATCCAGGAGAGAACTCACATCATTTACAGTACAGACGTATGGTCACTTCCCCGTCTGCTCCCCATAGGGTCACGGCTTGGCACCCTGGCACGCCGCACCATCCACCGGAGTAGGATGGGATGTGACCACTTGCTGAATGAAGCCAGAGCACGACAATATCAGGATCAATGAATGTGCTATCCCTAGCACCGTCTACCATGTCAGTAGGGTAGGCTCAAGGGAAAAAGAAGACCCGGCACCTTCAAAAGACCTTCTCTACCACTGGGTTTTCCTCTTTCTCCCATCTATAATCCATGCTGCCCCTTGGTCTATAAAAGGAAGGGCAGGGCACCCCACTAAGGGGATAGATCAATCCAACACACAACACATCACATAACAAACTACTAAGCAGCAACCGAGCTCTTGGCATCCTTTCGACCTTTCCATCAGAGACTTGGGACCTGTCCCTCTCTCGATCATTTGTACCCCCTACTATGAACCTTTTTCAGTGCTAATAACACGAGCAGCAGCAAACTAGACGTAGGGACATTCTGCCCGAACCAGTATAAACCTTATGTCTTTTAGCACACCATCCAAGCCTAACGCGTAACAAATATAAATTTACTAGTTAGTGTTTATTCGAAACACCAACACTTTCCCTCTCCCCATTCCTTGCCTTCTTCTCTGCTTGGTCGAAGCCGCTACCACCGCCTACTCCTCGATCTGTTCACGTCGTGAACTCTTCCTCCCTCCACATGCCACGGTGAGCCGTAACCCAAAGACGGACCTCCTCGTTGACGGTCGTCGTGACCTAAAGTCCCAAGGCAAGATCCCCTATTGTCCTCCCCTCCGCTCTCCACTGCTGCTCTATCCTTTTCTCCCGGTCATCTTCCTCCTCTATACTCCTTCAGTCCTTCCTCCTCTGTATAAATTTCAGAGGCATATTATTAAATCCTTCTCTGCCTTAGGGTTGTTTGGTTCCAGAGACTAAAGTTTAGTCCATGTCATATCGAACGTTCGGATGCTAATTAGGAGGACTAAACATGATTTAATTACAAAACTAATTACACAAATGGAGACTAATTTACGAGATGAATCTATTAAGCATAATTAATCCATCATTAGCACTTATTTACTGTAGCAACACATTATCAAATCATGGACTAATTAGGCTTAATAGATTCGTCTCGCCAATTAATCTCAATCTGTGCAGTTAGTTTTGTAATTAGTCTATATTTAATACTCCAAATTAGTGTCTAAACATCCGATGTGACAGGGACTAAAATTTAGTCCGTAGAACCAAACACCCCCTTGGTGTCGTCTGCTCTGTAGGTACTTGGTATGTAGTTGTGTTGCATCTACAGACTACGTAAGTCTTTGTGGATATAATATGCCTCTTAAATCTTCAATTGTGATTCATTGATTCATTGTCTGTTGGTGTGGTGTCACATATACAGATTATACATCAAGGCATGAAGATTAACTTTAATTTGTTCAGCTACACATATTCGGTATAATTTGGTCGGCTCTGATTCTTAAAGGGTGACGTCATGATGATGTCATATAGTCTCTTTTCCCTATAGTAATAAATAAAGAAAACTAGAAATACAATTCCAGTATACACTTATACAGAACCGATATTTGTGGCCGTGAAACCCAATAACCAGCAGCCGGCAGTCGTACGGCCGGCGGCCGCCTACAGCTGCGAGCACCCAGCAGCGAGGGACGTGTATTTGATTCTAGAGATTACTTGTTCTGCAGCCCATGTGCAATTTCATGTGATTCTTCTGTACAGTAGACCATAAACGAGGATATATATATGGTTCTATATATTGAATACTTAATTAGTAGTAAACCATACTAGCAACAAACTCCTCAATGAGTAATACACTGCATATATATGCCTTAAAGGGTGAAGAGTATTTAACCCTTCAGTGCACCAATGTTTTGCAATATGCCTCATTGAGTATGGTGTATGCAGAATCGAACTCAAGTTGGAGGATTTTGACTAGTTCAATATATATAGGACATCATGTCTGAAAAATATCAAATATGCATGAGCGTTAGATGCCGCTGAAGATTGGTTGTTCGGTCATATTGCTTAGGAACATTGACCCTGCGAACGAACTTTGTAATGGTACCAGGCTTATCATACGGAGGTTTCAAAAGAATACTATAGACGCAGAAATTGTGTTGGGACAACACGCTGGAAAGTGGAGTTTTCTGTCTCGAATATCCTTATGCCCGTCGGACGATGATATGTTCCCTTTCCAATTTAAGCGAAAGCGATTCCTTATTCGGCTTAGCTTCACAATGACGGTTAACAAGGCACAAGGGCAGACTATCCCTAACGTCGGGGTATACTTGGCGGAACCAGTGTTCTCGCATGGTCAATTGTATGTGGCGCTATCAAGAGCTACAGGAAGATCGAGCATTAGGATCTTGGCTGTGCCGGCTGCTGAGAAAGATGTGAACAAAGGAAAAGGGAAAGGGAAGGAGAAGAAGAGACCGACGGAAGATATATTCACAAAGAATATTGTATATAAAGAGGTTCTAACTCTATGAAAGAGGTAATGCATTACACGTCGATACATATTTTTTCAAGATATATCAATAGTACTTTAACTTTAAAAATTAACAAACAACTTATGTGCAGGATACTTCTATCTGCATGCTTCAGCTGCAAGAAGTTAGATGCCACATCTTGGATTTGAAAATCTTCTGGATTATCTTTGATTGGTGACCAGCTGCAGCTTGGTGTTCGTGCAAAGCACGTTCTCTTGATCGAAACATTGAGAGATTAAATTCTTAATTATATAATATATTGTAAAACATGTATTGTAAAACACAAACTTATTATGATTAAGGTGAATGCTGGTGAATTGCAACTTGTAAAACATCACGATTGCAATATCTATTTTAGATACAGTATAACACGCGCTCATACATATATTATCGTTGCGACACACGGGTATTTAACTAGTGACTTTATAAAAGTTATAAGAATCCAGTTTTATAAATAAGAAGAGAAATAGATAGAACTACCACAAAAGTTAATGTGTTTAAAGGACTTTTTCCGTCTCCAAACGTGTTTCCAGCCTGTTCTTGCGTTTGTGAGACGTGACCTTGTGGGCCTTAGTTGTTTTTGGTCAGCGAATGCCGTGGCCCATAAAATTGGAAAGCCAGCAGCGACGAGGCCGGTCTCGTAACAACCATGGCCCATCGCTAATGAACGGGTTCACGGGCTATTATTCGGCCCATAATCGTCAGCCCTACAATGCCTCCGCCCGCAGCCGCTTGGAAGAAGATGCGGCCCGTTTACGCGGCGTGGCCTTCTGATTCCTCGGGAGCAGCGCCGACCCTCCAACGCCTAAAAAGCAGGCCCCGGAGTACTTCCTGGCACTGGCAGGGCAGGGCAGGGCAGGGCAGCAGCGGCACGAGAAATGAAGAGAGACTTTTCTCTGTCTGTCATTATAGAAGATCGTAATCCTCTATGTGCTCCTGAAAAAATTCAGCGGTCTTCAGCGTCACTACTCCAACTTTTTCGTGTCATCCATGCCACTTCCGTCAGTTTGGGCTCTAATGCCGTCAAACCGCAGGTGTGAAAAGATGAAAATGCCCTTAAGTTCAAATATATTATTAATTTTTTTTGAGCATCTTAACGACTTCAAATGAAAAAACTCAAAACTAGAAAGTTATAGATCTCGTCGAGATCTATAATTTTCATATAATTTTTTTTTCATTTAATTTCGCAAAAAAAATAATATGATTTTTCTAAAATATATTAATCATATCAAATCATATTTTTTTGTGGAATTAAATGAAAATAATTTTTATATGAAAATTATAGATCTCGACGAGATCTACAACTTTCTAGTTTTGAGTTTTTTTCATTTGAAGTCGTTAAGATGCTAAAAAAAATTAATAACATATTTGAACTTAAGGGCATTTTCGTCTTTTCACACCTGCAGATTGACGGCGTTAGCGTCCAAACTGACGGAAGTGGCATGGAGGATACGAAAAAGTTGAAATAGTAACGCTGAAGACCGCTGAATTTTTTCAGAGACACACAAAGAATTACGATCTTTTCTTTTATAATGGCACACAAGCAAAAGTCTCAAATAGGGTTTTCCGCCGCGCGGTTTCGGGGTGAGGGTGAGGCGGAAACCCTCGTCTCCTCCACGCCGTCCGTGAGGAGGGTTCCGTCGCTCCGGTGTGCCGGCGGCAGCGACCCCCCGCCCGATCTCGCTTCCTACGTTTGATTTGTTTTTTTTTTGAGAGGTCACGGTTGATTTGTCTCTCTCCCTCTGCGTCTGGCCTGTTTCAGTTTTGCCATGGTTTTGAAACATCAATCGAGATCGCGGCGTGGATGAGTCTTTTTTTCTGCTTCCCTGTTACTGACTTTTGCGGCGATATTTGGATTTTTGCATTTGCCCGATGATGATGGCGATGGCCCTCTCCGACCTATTGAATGGATGGATGGATAGATAGATCGGATCGGATTTGAACTCCACGGGGTCACTCCTTTGCGTTTGCAAGGTCGGAGCTCCCTTGAGTGGCTAATGTAGTGTCGGCTCCTCCGTCTTGTGGGTGTCGAAGCCTGCTCAGGTACCGGATGCTCACTCACTCTACTGACAAGTCTGACTGCCCTTGTGGCAGGCTTATCGCCTCCTCCTCTTCTTCCTAAACCCTAAACCCTACACTGCATTAGCTTCTGATGGAAATCAAACGAGCTTGTCAATCTGAGGGCTATTTTGCAAAGAAAACATTTCTGCGTGGCCATTGGATCTGACTTGAGGATCTCTTGCAAATTAAACATTTCTGTGTGTCAATTGGGATTGACTTGCGGACCTCTTTTTGAGTGTACAAATTTCAGGGTGCTGAGGTTTACTACCTTGTTGTAAGAAATGATTTTGCTGGGTGAAGTATATATCTTTGAATGAACGTCACTCATCCCTGTGCCTCATGTATATTATCGCTACTACTTGCATAGTTCAAATTCTAATTCTACTATTATAGTTGCTCGTCTTGCTTATCCACTGTTTTTGTTGAGCTTTAATGAATTAATAACCATAAAAACTGTACTACACATATTGATACTGTTACGGTTGTATCAATTTATTTTAGGCCATTTTCAAGTTTCACTATCTTGTTGCTTGATTTGCTTTTGCTCCGATGTTGATGAGACTTGTGGATTGATGAATAAATGAGCTGAAATGGCTTGTGCTGTTTTGCCATCTCCACAGTCCATATTCTCGGTGCTTAGGCATGCCGAAGTATTTGATGAGATGAAGTAGCCAAACTGACGACTGGCCCATTGTTTTCTTTTCTTCCTCGTCCTCCTAACCTCTAGTTGTCAGTTGTCAGTTGTCACTGCTGGCATAATCGCAGTCATGTTCTTCTACCGATCATCCCCGGGGCATGCTCCACTTCTAATGTTGGAGCCTGCTGCATTAGCCTTTGATGAAACATGGCATATCATGCCTATCGCATGGTCTGAGGCCATTTGGCAGTGTAGACCATTGGTTAGTTTGATTTTCTTTCCCTTTTAGTGATGAACTTATCTGTCCGAGGCCTCAATGGCCCTCCTTCATTCGGTTCTATCATGGAGAGCTAGTTGTCATCTCAAGAGGAACTTGGTCTTCTGTTGAAAGATGGGAATTGCAGGCATTTTGTGATCCCTTTTTTTTTAAAAAAAATATGTTTGTGGTTTCACCTCTCCTGTCACCTTTCTTTTTTATTCGTTTTCTTAAACTTAATGTAATCATATTCACTCCATTTTCGCACCCCCATTTGTGAAGTTGTGGCTGCACCAAGTTCCTAGTTTGAAGATATAGTGACTGCCTATCTTTTAGACAATGAATGGCAGCATTACCTTTTATATTTTCTAAAAAAAAATGTGCTGCCCAATGATGAAAACTGAATATGCAAAGATGGCATATGATTTCCTCCCATCCTCCTCCTCCTCCTCCTCTCTCTCTCTCTCTCTCTCTCTCTCTCTCACTGCCTCTGTCTGCCTGTCTGTCTCTCTGTGCGCTCAGAGGGAGTGTGTTGGCCCTGTTCGCTTGAACTACTTATCAGCTTCTGCAACAGCGACTGCATATTGTCATTAAATGGCTGTCTGGAGGCGTCTTGTGCCATGAATGAATGCTGTTTCTTTGAGACCTGAGGGCAAGCTTTTTACTTATCTTACTCATATATACCCATTTCGGATTTCTTCTTTATATAAACATATTTGAAGTTTCATCTGCCAGGTTTGCCTCTGTTAGTTTGATGTGGGGTTCTCCTGCATTCCTACCATTATTTTAGATTGATATTGTTTTTTTACTCCCTTTTATTCCATATATGAGGAATGGGTTTGCCCAGAAATTCATATGGTATTATAGTACCTTTTGTTTCTTGATATACCTGTTTTGTTTCTTTGGTAGTCTTTGTGTTTCATAATTCAGCTGAGGAAACACAGCAGCTTTAAGCCTGATGGTGCTCATATCATAAGGGCATCTCGTTGTAATATGTGTTCTGTATGAGGTCCAAGTGGGGTAATTGTTACAAGCTGTAGTTCCTAAAGTGTGCAGTGCATTGCTGGTTTCTCTGTTGTGTTCATACTGAAGCCTGGTTAGAAGCAGACAGAGGTACACTTACTGACAGATGGTCACAGCTGTGCAGTGTCCCCATCTTGCTCTCCTGCCTCTTCCTGGGTTTTGTGCTTGCCCGATCACGATTACGGTGAACCCATCACCTAATGAATGGATGGATAAATAGATCAGCTTGGATTTGAGCTCCATGGGGTGACCCTATATGTTGAATGGACCTCCTGAAATGGCTATTGCAGTGGTGGGGCTTCTCGGTGTTCTTTGCGCCACAGAGCCCGCAAAAAGTAAGCCTATGGTTTGCGGACATGCCCGCTTGCATCCCTTCGCTCAGGAGGTTTTCCGATCTCGCTTCCTATGTTTGATTTTTTTTTTTTTTGAGAGAGAGATCACAGTTGATTTGTCTCTCTCCCTCTGCGTCTGGCTAGTTTTAGTTTTTGCCATGGTTTTGAAACATCGATCGAGATCGCGGTGTAGATGAGTTTTTTTTTCTGCTTTTGCTGTTACTGATTTTTGCGGCAGATGTTTGGATTTTGCATTTGCCCGATGATGATGGCGATGACCCTCTGACCTGTTGAATGGATGGATGGATAGATAGATCGGCTCGGATTTTAACTCCATGGGGTCACTCCTTTGCGTTTGCAAGGTTGGAGCTCCCTTGAATGGCTAATGCAGTGTCGGCTCCTCCGTCTTCCGGGTGTCGAAGCATGCTCAGGGCTCGGGCCGGTTGCTCACTCACTCTAATGACAAGTGGGACTGCCCTTGTGGCAGACTTATCGCCTCCTCTTCCTCCTCTTCTCCCTCCTCCCATCTACTGGCACTGCAAGTGCAAATCCATCTGGACTTGGATTGATCTCTCTTTCTCCTTGTGCTGGCAAGGAAGCACAGCTAGCTAGCTTGGAAGCCGTCTTCTTCTTCTTCTTCTTCTTTGAGCCCTTGGAATGTGCTCTGGTGCCAGCGTTGAAGCCCACTGCATTAGCTTCTGATGGAAATCAAACAAACTTGTCAATCTGAGGGCTATTTTGCAAAGAAAGCATTTCTGTGTGTCCATTGGATCTGACTTGAGGATCTCTTGCAAAGCAAACATTTCTGTGTGTCAATTGGAATTGACTTGCGGACCTCTTTTTGAGTGTACAAATTTTAAAACATTCAGGGTGCTGAGGTTTACTACCTTGTTGTAAAAAATGATTTTTCTGGATGGAGTATATTTCTTTGAATAAACACCACTCACCCCTGCCTCATGTATATTATCGCTACTACTTGCATAGTTCTAATTCTAATTCTACTATTAAAGTTGCTCGTCTTGTTTCTTGGTGCTAACAACTATTATCCACTGTTTTTGTTGAGCTTTAATGAATTAATAACCATAAAAACTGTATGAACTACACATACTGATACTGTTACGGTTGTATCAATTTATTTTAGGCCATTTTCAAGATTAACTGTCTTGTTGCTTGATTTGCTTTTGCTCAGATGTTGATGAGACTTGTGGATTGATGCATAAATGAGCTGAAATGGTTCTCAGCTTGGTGGGATCAACCTATGCAGCTGCAAGGTTGTAGGCTTGTAGCTCCTCAAATTGCTTGTGCTGTTTTGCCATCTCCACAGTCCATATTCTCGGTGCTTAGGCATGCCGAAGTATTTGATGAGATGAAGTAGCCAAACTGACGACTGGCCCATTGTTTGCATTTCTTCCCCGTCCTCCTTTCCATCTAGTTGTCAGTTGTCACTGCTGGCATAATCGCAGTCATGTTCTTCTACCGATCATCCCCGGGGCATGCTCCACTTCCAATGTTGGAGCCTGCTGCATTAGCCTTTGATGAAACATGGCATATCATGCCTATCGCATAGTCTGAGGCCATTTGGCAGTGTAGACCATTGGTTAGTTTGATTTTCTTTCCCTTTTTGTGATGAACTTATCTGTCCGAGGCCTCAATGGCTCTCCTTCATTCGGTTCTATCATGGAGAGCTAGTTGTCATTCTCAAGAGGATCTTGGTCTTCTGTTGAAAGATGGGAATTGCAGGCATTTTGTGATCCTTTTTTAAAAAAAAAATATGTTTGTGGTTTCACCTCTCCTGTCACCTTTCTTTTTTATTCATTTTCTTAAACTTAATGTAATCATATTCACTCCATTTTCGCACCCCCATTTGTGAAGTTGTGGCTGCACCAAGTTCCTAGTTTGAAGATATAGTGACTGCCCATGTTTTAGACAATGAATGGCAGCATTACCTTTTATATTTTCTAAAAAAAATGTTCTGCCCAATGATGAAAACCGAATATGCAAAGATGGCATATGATTTCCTCCCATCCTCCTCCTCCTCCTCGCTCTCTCTCTCTCTCTCTCTCTCTCTCTCTCTCTCTCTCTCTCTCTCTCTCACTGCCTCTGTCTGCCTGTCTGTCTCTCTGTGTGTTCAGAGGGAGTGTGTTGGCCCTGTTCGCTTGAACTACTTATCAGCTTCTGCAACTGCGACTGCATATTGTCATTAAATGGCTGTCTGGAGGCGTCTTGTGCCATCAATGAATGCTGTTTCTTTGAGACCTGAGGGCAAGCTTTTTACTTATCTTACTCATATATACCCATTTCGGATTTCTTCTTTATATAAACATATTTAAAGTTTCATCAGCTAGGTTTGCCTCTGTTAGTTTGATGTGGGGTTCTCCTGCATTCCTACCATTATTTTAGATTGATATTGGTTTTTTACTCCCTTTTATTCCATATATGAGGAATGGGTTTGCCCAGAAATTCATATGGTATTATAGTACCTTTTGTTTCTTGATATACCTGTTTTGTTTCTTTGGTAGTATTTGTGTTTCATAATTCAGCTGAGGAAACACAGCAGCTTTAAGCCTGATGGTGCTCATATCATAAGGGCATCTCGTTGTAATATGTGTTCTGTATGAGGTCCAAGTGGGGTAATTGTTACAAGCTGTAGTTCCTAAAGTGTGCAGTGCATTGCTGGTTTCTCTGTTGTGTTCATACTGAAGCCTGGTTAGAGGCAGTGAGAGATACACTTACTGACAGATGGTCACAGCCGTGCGGTGTCCCCATCTTGCTCTCCTGCCTCTTCCTGGGTTTTGTGCTTGCCCGATCACGATTACGGTGAACCCATCACATAATGAATGGATGGATAAATAGATCAGCTCGGATTTGAGTTCCACGGGGTGACACTATAAGTTTTTGCAAGGTCGGACCTCCTAAAATCGGTATTGCAGTGGTGGGCTTCTCAGTGTTCTGTGCGCCATAGAGCCCGCAAAAACTAAGCCTATTTGCGTGTTCGCGGATAAGCACGCTTGCATCCCTAGGGAATTGGATTACACTCCTGCTCCTCCTTTGTGCCAGCACTGAGTCCCACTGCGTCACCTTCTGGTGGAGATAAAATCAGGTTGTCAAATCAGAGGGCTATTTGGTAACATGAATATTTCAGTGTTTTGATTGGAATTGATTTGATGTCCTCTTATTTGTGTTAACAATCTCTTAAACAATCAGGCTTTTCTTTTTTTAAAGCAAGCATTCAGGGTTTTGATGTTTTGCTATCCCATTTTGTGATTATTGTTTTTGTTTTGGCCTGATGATGATGAGACTCTCGATGGATGGATAAATGGACATGGATTTTAGCTTGCTGGGCATGGGCAGCCTATGCATTTGCAAAATTGTAGTTTCTGAAATGGCTTGTTCTGTGTTGGCTTCTCCATGATCTGAGCGCTGAAGCATGCTGAGTTATTGGATGACATGATATGGTGAAATTGCCTCTGACACTGACACATGCTCAACCAAGTGGTTGGCACGTTGTCTCTGCACCCCCCACCCCCCTCCCCCCTCTGACTCTTTGTGCCACTGCTGGCATGCTCTTGTCATCGTCGTCGTCCTTGTCCTCGTCATCTTCTATTTTTCTGATCTCTCAGGACATGCTCCAGTGCCAGTGTTGGATCCCGCAGCATTAGCCTTTGCTGAAACATTGGGTTTCATGGTTGTCACATAATCTGACTATCTGAGGGCTATTTAGTGATCTAAACCATTGATGATTTGGTATTTTTGTTTCTTTCCCTTTTTATGATGTTTTCATCTCCCTGAGTAAAGATCTTCCTTTGCTTTGGTTTATTGTGGAAACCTAGATGCCATTCTCTAGTGGAAGTTGGTCATCTCTTGTAAGATGTAACTTGGTAGGCGTTTTGTGATCGATTTTCTTTCCATGTGTTCGTGGTTATGCCCCTCTTCAATGGAGCTTCCCCTTTTCTTATGTTGCATTGTAAATCTTCATTGTGCAAAATTGACTCCTTATTTACTCTCTCATTTGTGGAGTCCTCAGTTGCGGTTTCTAATTTGAAGAAATTGTGATTTCCATCTTTCGGCTGGTCAATGGCAGATCGGCAGTGCTCCTTAAAAAAAATGTGTTGCTCAATGATGAAAACTAACAATAGGAAACGTTCCCCCCAATCCGTCCTCCCAACCTGGCAGTGCAGCAGCAGCTGAGCAGTAATTTCATACTGAAGTTCACCACTCACCATGCTGAATGCCATAAGTGTGAGATCTGAGGGCATGCTGTTTCTGTTTCTTATTGTATATATTCATTTTGAGTTTCTTCTGTCAAGGAAATATATTTGCAAGTGTATCTTTGATGGAAGGTTCTCTTGCATTCCTGCCTCTTTAATAACATTTATACGAATGTGTGGATTGACTGAATCAGATTAAAGTCTTGTGTGTTCGCCCTTTGCAATTGCATGGCTGGAGCTCCTGAACTGGCTAGTGCCTCTCTTGGCTTCTCCATGGCCTGCGAGCTGAAGCATGATGAAGTGCTGAACTTGCTGACAGGTAGGGTGGCTTATTATTGTCTCTGCTTTATGTCTTTGCTGCCCTCCTCCATCCCACTTGTTGCAGTGATCACTGCAGTTGTCATTGTCCTGATCTACAGCTAATGTTACCTCATGAGTTGAGGCCTGCTGTGCCTTTGGGCTTTGATGTAACATGATGGCATATGCCATCACATAGTGCATGAGGGCCATTTGGTAATATATACCTCTTGCATTGCAAATCAGTAGCCTTCAGGATTCTTAGGAAGAGCTGGTTGGTATGTCGCTTTCCTACTGGAAGTTGGTTCTCTTTTTGTAAGATGTGATTTTGCATTTTGTGTTCAAGTTGTTGTTATATGCCTATGTTTCCCCCTCATCTCTTGTCAGAGTCCCTTTTTTCAGTGTTGCTTTGTAAAATTTCATATTATATTGTAGTATCCATTTTTCACTCCCAGTTGTGACCCTTTTAGCTGCATCAAGTTTCTAGCGTGATAAATTGTGAATGCTGCACAGACATGACGAATGTTTTTGAGCAAACGTTATGTTGTGCCCCAAGTTGTTGTCCTTGCTTAGCTGTTTCCTTTTTCTTCTGTTAAATTTGTATAAAAAGAATTATAGCCATGAAATTTCACAGCTATAGCATCAGTTTTTGCAACCAAACATGGCTTGGAGCTTTCTCTTGGTTGGGTATGCACAGATGCCACCGCGCCCGCCCCGCCCCCCCCCCCCCCCCCCCCCCCCCCCCCCCCCCCCCGCCCACACACACACACACCTCCTCTCGGCTGGCTATCTACCTATCTATCTTTGTTGACAGCAGCACCTCCAATACCACC